>NC_090956.1:11986658-12289605 GCF_040807025.1 Struthio camelus | reverse complement strand
AGCTATACGAACGAGACAATTTTGTTAATAAAGGAGTAGAGAAAGTATTTCTCATACATTTTTCACATAGCAGTAATTAAGTCTTGAACTCACAAACACACATAGGCAGACACTCTCTCTATTGATTCAAAATTTTTTCAGGAAAACTTACCAAAAAGCAGTACTAATTCTTACCAAATCTTTTAAACATTCAGGCCATTGAATACCCATTTGAATGGGTATTCAAAGCAATTCATATGTGTCAGTGGAAAAGGCATCAAAAGCATAAAACTTCTCCTTCAGTTTGAGGGTAGTATAGATGAGTAAGAGGCTGAAAAAGAATCCTCTTCTGAATGTACAATAGTATATGAAAAAGACAATGGAAAATGCCTATCATTTGAACTGTACTAAGTATCTAAGAACAGGTTTCTTGTGGAAATGGATTATGTCTCTCTGGTATTCTTGGGTGGTTACATTAGTCATTTTTAGGTAGCTCTTTCCATTAGATCACAGAGATCTAATTTAATGAGATCCATGGTGCAAATTAGCACTCAAAACATTCTAAAGTAACTTGCATCCTCATTTAAAACTCTTAGATTTAAAATCTGAATCCAGTACTTGTGCTGACCACTTTAGAGTAGTAGACTGGTCCTGGTGTCTCCTCAGTTTGCTTCAGTTTCACTCAGAATTCAGAACAGACTGTGGTGCATGTACTAATAATGGCAGGCTCACTTCACTGAAGACTGATACATATTTTGTATAGTTCTGGTATTAAAACAAATTTGAGAAAATAGTAATGCTTTAAAAACCCAACTGCATTTTCGGCTCCTTTCTTAGAAAGGTCTGTTTACTTATCCTCCGATGTTATGTATCCATCTTGTTTATTCATATGCATAAATTAAGAACAGAGGAGGTAATGAGTGTAATGCAAGAATTTTCAAGAAGTTGCAAGAGTCAATCAGGTTCTGAACATGCAGAATCTCAAGGATTGTCTATCTCTTTTAATAAGATAAATATTTCTCTCTACCAGAATGCTCCATCCCCTATCCTCTTTGCTCCAGTTCTTTGCTAAAGGGTGGGGCAATCTTTTGTGTTGCATTTGCTCTGCTAAAAGTCAATATAAAGTCAGATCCTTTCATAAGTGTTACATTCATGTAATAAAAATGTGTTGAAATACAAGCAAAAAGTCCTGCTCCAGGCTAATGATTTTTGGCTCTGTAGAACATGCTTCTACATAAAGGACCATTCGTCTTCCACTTAACCATCGTCTTAATTAAATTTCACCTGACCTAAGAAACTGACAGCATTAATCTTCCATATAGATTAACCATTTGCAAAATGCTTCTTCAGATGATAGTGAGGTGACAGATCTATGTCCAGAGAACAAGTGTTTAATTTGCTCGGAAACTGAAAAATGTGTTGAATGTTCTCACAAATTGAACTGATATGGTATAGATTATTTAGACTAAAGGTAGAAGTTAATTCTCATTTACTAGCCGTTCTCAGTCAATCTGTTAGCATAGATGCTAGATAATGAATAGTTTGAATTTTCTAATTGTGTTCCCATATGTAAAATAAGTAGTTTCTACATAAAGTGTATGCATACTTTGTATATATACATACTTTTTTGTACGATCGAATCTTAGGACATTCCTTGGATTTGTCTTTAGTGATAACTTAATAAATGAATCAGAAATTTCAGATTTCTTCTGAATCTCACTTATTCCCCTCTCACTCTGTATCACTTCTTCAGAGAGGGTCAGGCACTTCTACTGATATATGCATGCCCCTGTTTACCTGTGTGACTTTTAAAGCCCCAGATCTGGAATTAAAAAGAGCACCGCCTGACCTAGCTTCAGTTAACAATTTGCAGAATAGTCTTCCTTCTCCCTGTAATACATGAAGTCTCCTGTAATGTGGAAATTAGGGAATGCAGTTGAAACAAAAGAAGTCTTTGAAATGAAGAGACTAAGAATTATAACCCTTAATTTACCATTATCACTCTTCTCCTTCTGTTTAAGCCTCCTTGCTGCAATAATCAAAACTACAGTTGCTTAGACACTGATAATCCTACATCATATATTCATTCCATTATTTTCCTGCAGGCCCTAGAAGTACCTTTTGACCATGATACAACTTGTCCAGGGATTGACAGGTGTCCTGATAGCTCATTTCACAGCTTTCTTATATCTTAGGGGTTGAATTGCTGGAGGCACAGGCTGTGGAGAGAGAAAAATCAAGGATTATCAGTGCTTTCCAAATTCTTGTTCAGGTTTTTCCTCTTGAGCTTCTGCCTCCCTTTACTGATTTAATTAATGCTTCTATGTCCCTAGGTTATATACCTGCTGACTTTAAATCTGTTGTCATTTATCCATTATTAAAGTAACATTCTATGCCTGATGACTTGGCTGCCAGCTATAGAACTACTGCCAAACTTCCATTCCCGTTAGAGATCCTTGGAAACAAGGACATTAAAGATTTTTTTTTTTAATGAAAAGGGATAAAATTTATCTTACTAGTTTAAAGTCTTACATCCTGAAGCTCTTTAGAAGCTAATTAACTTGCATTGCATTGACTTGGGTGTTGTCATTTTTCCTTTTGTTCATGTCATTCCTGCTTTGGAAAATAAATTCTTCTAAAAGCCGCTTGGCTCTGCCTTTCAGAGTGAAGTTCAGCAAAGTAACTAATATTAATGGTAATAGCTTTAGCCTCAGACTTGCTTTTCTTGCTCTGGCTACCTCGCTTTGAAGTTTAAACTCATGTCTGTCCTCAAATAACTCCCTGCCCAGGGGACGACCATATGTCAAATTAAAAGGGGACTTGCACCAAAATCAGAGAGAGGTAATCATTACCATCTCTATGAGGTGCCAGCCATCAGGGGAGATCCACTGAGCAGCGTGATCAGTGAAAGGAGAAGGATCATGTCAACTGCTGAATCTTTTAAGTATTGTCTGTCATAGTAAAACAATGATAAATCACTGCTCTCGTTAGCCTCCTTGTAACTCAGTAGTTGTAGCGACTATTCCCTTCACATGGTTGTCCGTGCTGGTTTGTCTAGAATGTTTCCAATGTTTTTCAAATCAGAGTTTTGATTTTCTAAAATAAGTGGGCCTCTGCATAGTAGATTGAAAACTGCTAATGAGAGACTTGCTTCTCTTAATTAACTCTTAGTGAGACTACTTCTACTATGGAGGTCGCCATAGGCTCTTAGGTGTCTGTGCATTGTGAGTGGAAAATCTCTGCTGTTCCCATTTCTTTATAGCTTTTTTCAGTGTTTGTATACTAGCATTACTGCGCTCCTCCTTTTTTCCCTGTATTTTTTTGTGACCATAAGCTTTAAGTTGCCATTTAGAAATGCAAATTTTCATTTACTCAGCATCAGATATTTTCTGACTTCATCAGTTTATTCTTCATATTAAACAAATAGTTAAGTTACAGAATGCCTTGCTGCAGGTTGTTGAGGGCATTAAAAGCTTGCATGTGTTTAAATTAAAGTGGCTGGGAAATATGAAAGAAAAATAATCTATTGAGTATTTTTGAAAAGCAAGATAATGCCACTAGCTCAAGAGGGTGAACTACAAACTGCTGGAAGCTGGGGCAAGTACTAAGTAGATCTGTTTCCCCTGCTCTTACTTGCTTTCCAGAGCTTCTGCTGTTAGGCCATGGTCAGAGATGAAATACAGAGTGATTCTACAGTATTCTTATTTCGCTATTTGAGTTCTTTTCCCCCTTGACCCTGTCTTTCTGTAGGACTGCTTCAGGATTATCTCTGTGGTTAAACATTTGCTATCCATAATGCTTTAATAGTGGAAATTATTTTAGATGTGTTCATTCAGATATTACTCAGTAGATGACACAGGTGTTTCTGTTAAAATTTTTATGCCTGAGTTGATTTAATCTTTTTAACAATGTTTGGCCAAGATTTAACATCGGAATGAATACAATTAAAATGAATCTCAGGTTTTGAAAACTGAGTTTGAGAATCCCATCTGCCATCAAATTTCATGTTTTAAAGACAGCAAGGTTTGAAAGCAAAAATTATATCGAAATTATAAATTGTAATTCACTTAGAATTATAAGCTCAGTAAGATCAGCTTCCACTCAGATAATTTTAACCTCCAGTTGTAGTTGTATTTATAAATAGCTTTTATATTTTTGGAAGATGGTACTATGCAAATAATATGCTATGATGAAAATTTTAGCATGTTACATCTCAAGCATACTGAATAATTCCTGCAAGGATTAATACCAAAATGTGTTTGGCTTTCTTTTTTCCTGATTGCTATATTTAAGCAAGTTAAGCAGCATCTCAGAAACTTCTAAATAAGTGTTTATTGTCATTAAAGAAAAAGAACACAGCTAGGTTTGAATAATACAAAATGTCTTTTCATTTGGAAAGCTGAAAGTGTTCTAAGAGATAAATATGTATTTTCTGTTGTGTTGTTTCTGCCATTGGCTATTGAGGGCATGAAAATCTCTCAAAGACCTGTCCCATCTATCTGGAAAGCATCCCAAGTTGAAAAAGACTGCAGTCTCCTTTCTCATCTGGTTTCTGTGGCTAGTCCCTACCTGTCCCCATTTGTTCCAGCAGAAGACCATACTTGACTGTTTACTAGAAGCTCCCTAGCTTGACCATCGTCAAGCCAAGACAAGCAATATCTTTTTCCTGTTTGTCGTCTTCTACGTGCATCTTTGGCTGCTCCTTTGCTTTTGCCGTGTCTAGTCTCCAGTCAGAGATGAGGTGGCCTTTTCATTTCAAGCCTTCTCTGGTCAGATTTTTTTACCATCAGAGTTTCATGGCAGTTTCTGTGGTGGTTTAGGCCTGCTTCCATAGTGCAGTGGATCTGATCCCTTACAGTATGGGAATGCAGTTTAAGTGGATTGCGTCACGTGTTCATCTTTTTTGCATTTCCAGCAGCTGATTGTCAAAAAGGTTTAGGCATAATCCTATTGCTCTAGTCTTGGAAACAGAGAATTGGATGTTGAACATTGCTGCTCAGCTTGGGTTTGTTCAAAATCAAGGCAACACTGTGACAACAGCAGATTAAATTCCCTTTTGTTCCTTGTTACGGTTCTCAGTAGTGGACATGCTGAAGGATCTGACAGGCCTGGCTGACTCCTTTTAGCACAAGTGACCTAGGTTTTAGATTTCCCTCAGCATAAAAGGGCATGGATTTGTGAGATTTCTGCAGTTGTCTGTCTTCCTAAAAATCACCAGTTTGTCTGACACAGTTTGAAGCAATTTGCAGACTGTATTTAAAAGAGGCTTAGGGTTACAATAGCAATAATGCTGTGTGTTAAGGCTGAGGTGTGTTGGCAGAACATAATGGGGAAACTTGCATCATGTCTTTCTGTCTTGTACTTCATTTTAGCCAGTGTTATAAATCTGTTGGTTTAATAGTCGTTCTTATTCACACACACATAATAAAAGGAGGTGTATCTTACTGAATCATTTTTGTTTTCTGACTTTAGCTGCTGCTTTTCTCTTCTCTTTGTCTCTTCATTTATATTCAGGGGAACCTCATTCAAATCCAGTGAGCAATTATGTTGTGGTGTAACCATGAATAATATTGCTGTATGCACACACATAAGAGAGCCCATTTAATGACAGTGGGTGATTTTGTGTAGATAGATGAGATCTATTTTTTTTTTAAACTCAGTCTGACTTGCTATCCATCTTTCTAGACGTTTATGAAATCTGTTTTCGTTGCAGTCCTTCCTTAAAACTGGAGATATTTTATCCAATGATGTATATTCTGCTAGTGCTTACAAAGCTGGAGAGTGCGTGCAAGCTGCATAAAGTTGTTTATGGGAAGATATAGTATGGTGAGAGAAAATCATGGAAAGCTCATCAATGGATAATGTGTGGAAGTTTTATTAATACCAGCCATGCGTCCTTTTAAAACAACTAGTACTGAAATCAACAGGAATGTTACGTATATAAAACCTCACAGGCTAGTTAGATATGCTGTGAGTTTTTCTTAAGGGATTGTTACAACAGACTGCTTACATTTATTATTATTATTACTATTATTATTAGTTACAGAGGATGAACAAAAGGAAACAAAACCCCACATTTTTGATCCTTTATCACCTGTTTGAGTGGACATGATTTTGTGAATTTAAATTGATCTCTCCAGGAGCAGAATGTGGCTTTTCTTTCTGTTCAATAGCCGTAAGAAAAAAAAATCTCATACTAAAATAAAAATATATTCCTTACACTTTTTTTTTTTAGTCAAGATACCCCTTACCATGCAGCACTATTACAGAAAATGAAGAGACTGATCATTTTGAATGTATTTATGTATGGTGCAGTTCCTTTTTCTGATAAATGCTCTAGTAATGATTTCCCCCTATAAGGAAGTTATGCACCTAAAGATGTCTGCTTTCAGTCTAAAAATGGGTTTAAGAGGTCACTCTGGCAACCACTGATAAGGAAAAATCATACATATTGAAAATTACACAGAAATGAGAACAACATTTCAACACATTATAAACATTTACAAAGGTTTCCTAACGCAATCCCAGAAAATCATCTTAATTCATATATGCCTTTCAGACCACCACTTAGGGCTGCTTGTTACCAGTGACTCTTGTGTTCTGAAAGCTAGGGTTAGCTATTGATATAGATCTAGCTTGTAAAAACTCTTCACTTTATTCCCCCTTTTTGCAGTCAGACTCTTGCTGTTCCTTTTCCTTGCATTTTTCCTTTTCAGAAAGTTTAATGAATTGAACTTTATAAATAAAGATGAGAAAAAAGAATATTTAATAATATTGATAGGTCTGTAGTTGCCTTACAACTTTGTCACTTCAGTTGCTTCTGAAGAGAGTGCCCACTGGAAAAGGGAAAAGATAAATGTAGAAAGAAAATAGCTTAATTTGCAAGCTAGGATTACTTAAGAATTACTTTAATTCTTAATGTAAACAATAAAATTAATACAACATCAAATATTATGGTAGACCACAATAAAAGATTTTAGGTGATTTTTTTCTTCTTAGAGGTTAGGTCAGAACAGTTACTGCAACATAAGCAAATTGCTACAGAGGTCAATGCTGTGAAAAACAATACTGCGAACTGTGGTCAGCACACAAATCAGCTGCCAGTTTGTTGTATTTGGTCATGTAATTCAGCAAATTCAGGTGCTGTCCTTTTCTTTTAAGTAACTTTGCATGTTTCAGAAAGATACCTTCTCAGCTAAATTCCAGTACCATAAGATGCTTAAGCATATGTTTAGCTTTAAGTTCAAAGCCCCTTCTTAAATACCTTGCTAGGTAAGAGTCATAGGATGGATATAAGCTAGTCCTTATGGAGGTCAGTAGGAAAATATCCTATTATGATTAGGTTAGGGCATGAGGTTGCCTCTTCTTGAAATAAATAGCCCAAAAGTGGTCCTACTGGCATCAGTGATGAAGCATTTTGCTAATTTTGTTTACAACTCACAATGATTTTTAAAAGCTTTTTATCTGATACTTCTTTTAGCACATTTCTGTTTCTTTTCAAGAGTCAGGCTCATGTATATAAACTCATTAAATTATGTTTACCAACATTATTCAGCAAATACCACAATTTTGCTGATGAAATACCTGAATAATTGTTTTACATTTATATATATTGAAAGACCAATTCTGTAGCATAATGAAAACAAGCTATTTATAAATTGCTATGTAACATATAGATGTTCTTTTTATGTATTTATATATAATAACCAACTCTAGAGCATGCGTAGAGTATGGTTGTCTATGTAGGATAATATCATGAAATAAAAAGAAATGTGACATTTCTTTAGCGCATATAGGAGTACAGAAATTGTTTCTCCCACAGCCTGTCAGGAGAGATGGATTCCCACCGATACAAACGAGAGTGAAAGTCCTATTTTATGTATCCTCTTTCAACACCGCACCTCACAACACTTTATATTAGAGACTGTGATGTTGTTTTACAAATTTGAATATAGCAATTCTCATACAAACTACAACTTGAAGCAAAACAGCAGCACAGAAAGTGTTGACAGGAGATGGAAAATTAATGGCCAAAATCTTGTGTGAAATTCTGGACTAGTTAATGATTACTTTTTTCGGATGTGTGTGTTCAGTCATATCTATAATTTGTATTATTTAATCCAAAGTATTTCATGTTTGAAGGTATAATGTTTGAGAGGGAAGAGTTCATCCTAGAAAAGATTCAGTATCTTTTCTTTTGAATTGTTAGAAAAAGATTTAAATAATTAGATGAAAATGATCATAGCAACTGCTAATTTGAGTTTCTTAATTTGATCCTTGTTTCCTAATGGTGAATTCTCTGCAAGGAGACTTCATGTGCTTGGGATTGTCTATGGTAATTGTGAGGCACTTGCAGTAAAATTTTAATCAGTTTTTCTACTTCATCAGTTAAAACTTTAAAGGCATGCTTTATTAGTATGATTCTTGGCTATGCTTTTTACATGCATTTCTATACTGCTGACATAAATTCCGCTTGCACTTATGTTATAGTGCGTGTGTGTGGTGTGTAACACCAATAGCTTGGAGTGGTATCAGGTTTCCTGAAAGAAGACTTCTGTCTTTTGTCAGCCTCTCGCTAGCTGTTAGGAATGGCTACACTGCAGCCAAGGGTCTGATGTAGGCAGCAGCCCAGAACTCAGCGCCTACTGCAAAACCTGGTCAAGAAAGGAGATAACCCTTGCAGGGTTAACCCTCAGTGAGCTCTGTGTTATTGCCTGTAGACGACCAGTAGTAACCAAACTAGCTGCTTTAAACTTATTACTGACATGTACTGTTGTAACAGTGGTTGCTGTGTAATTATTAAGAGTTTTCACATATGTATTGTGCCTTGGCTTAGGAGAATAAGAGGAAAAAGAACTTGAGGCCACCTATATTCACCCTGTCCTTTGTAGGGTAATGGCAAAATTTCCACTGATGTAATTTAAAGCTGAACTGCTTTGAATTACAGACATAGCAGTGCATAAAGTTTCCTTGTTTTGCATCCTTATTCTGTGTGATTTTTTGAGGAGTCTCTTTCTTGCTTATGTCTCCGTACATGAGACTATCTGCTGTGCTGTCAAAAGAATGGAGGTTTACCCTTTAAATTTTTCAATTACAATTGGAATGTGTCTTCCAGTCATTTGTTTTTGTATCATTTTTGTATGCCAGAGTTGTAGGGTTTTGTTTGTGGCATTGTTACAGTGTAGCTAATGTATTCCTAAATACTCTTTTTTCCATAATTCATTTTCTTTTTGTCTGGGAAATCCTACTGATTTAGCTAATGAATCTAGTACTGATTTCTGAACAGCTGCTAATAATGAGAAAAATGTCTTGATGGTTATTCTTGAGTCTGGAGAATGAATGTGTAGGCAAGTTGTTGGGTCTTTTTTTTTACTTTCCAGGATGTTTGGCTTGTTTGGAGAGCTCTCCTGTCAAATTCCTTTTATCTGTAATTACAAAGCATTATGATTTCGTTTTAGTGCAAAGGACTGCAGGGAATACTAAAAACCCATTTATTTATCTTAAGGCCAACTTCTGGTCACAGTGACATTATTGCCTATATTCTCAGAGAATTTATCTGGTTGTAGATTTAACCCTGTTTAGGCTTCCTAGGACCAAGTAGAGTTTGTCTGCAAACTCTACAGACTGCAGTTGGGAAATATGTTCCTTTCCTTTCCTTTTTCTCTTAACTTGTGTGGGCTAGATTTTTGTCCCAGCAACTTACGGTCAAATTATAGGAAAATGATTTTTATCCACACTTTCTGAATGAACACAGAAAGAAAACTATTCATCCTAAATGACCTAAGAAGTCCTTTTCAGAACTAGGAATGAAACCTATGTTTTTTGGAAGCCCAGCCTTGCATCTTGGTTCAAAACCTTCTACCTCACCTCTGTATTCTGCTATCCAATCAAAAGCTTTCTTGGAATTCAGTGACACGATTTATTTAGATTATAGCTGTAAGCTAACCTGTACAAACAAGTTCTTTCCTTATCTCTGAGACTACACCATCTATAGCAGGCTCACTGTACAAATGTATTGGAGATCAGGATTTTAACCTTTTAGAGAGTGTGGCTGACTGGCAGATAAGGCCATTGAGTGAAAGAGCTGCAGTCAAATGTATGAATGAAGTTAATATTGGTAATAAATAATTGCACAGTTAAAATAGTCTGTGCCTCAGGATTCTGTATTTCCAGACACTCTATAGTGTGTTGGAATATGTATGTTGGAATATATATGCTTTTCAGACACTGTACAAATCCATATGGGGAACATTATGCACTGATTTGCTATTAGTGTAACAACCCTAAACTTTTAGGAAACCTCACATGTCCTTATGTCACTAATTAGAGCTTTCAGATGCTGCTAGATGATAAAAGAAATAGAGAAAACTCATTTTCAGAGGAAGAAAACTCATTTTTAGAGGAATAGACTTTCTGTCCCATCTTTGTGTGCATTGAAGAAAAATAATAAAATAATTGGAATGGACTTCCAAAGATCTTCTAGTCCGTCTATCTTCTTCACAAAAGGTCCAATGATATCTAAATCATTTTTGACAGAATCAGTTCAATGTTTTTTGAAAATCATCCAGCAATGGAAACTCCACAGCCTCTGTATAAATCCCTTTCACTGCTTGTCATTCCATGTCATTCAAAAGGTTTTTCTTCTAATACTTAACTGAATCATCCTTATGCTAACGAGTTTTTTTCGTATCTCCAGTAGGGTATGTTATTTTCCTCTTTTCAGCAACTCTTTACATAGATATAATCATATCTCTTCATAGTTGCCAATTCCACAGTATAAAAAGAAGAAATACTCTGCAGAATAACAAAATTTTGTTTTATCTCTTTTTTTACTCTCTTTTTGTATTTGTAATTTCTCGTCTTCTGACCATTGATGCTTGTCATTTCTGGAGGCTACATCAGCCAACGTCTTATGTTATGAGTATGAGAATTATCTTGTGTATCTTCTATATGACATATAACCCCAAATACTTTTTATTAAGTGTTTCCTAGCCCATCATTTCCTACCTTATCGATTTTTCATCTCCCTGTGTTTGTAGCTCTTTGTAAACATACTTACCAGTCTGCAGTGATCTGAAATAGTTTGGATGACCAAGGTCAGCTCAATTCCGGTTATGTCCTATGAGCACTTATAGTGTGAAGCTGTTCAGTTTTGCCAAGTTACAATATTGGAGTTGGCACCTATTTTACAGTACTTACATCTATACAATTTGTGAGGGAAAAAGTAGTTTGGGGAGGGCCATATAGGTGCTAGAAAATTACAAGCCGGAATCTTCCCACATTAAGTGACCAAAATTGCATGAATGGAGCTGCATGTGTTTTGGTAATGTGCAGGTATCCCTCCAGCCATGTGGCTAGGTAGCATCTGTAAGTTCTCTGCGAAAACAGGGGCGGAGGCAGATGTTATGTGCCCCCAAATCCTGCCTGTAGAGCTGCTTTGCAGACACTGTCAGTTTAAGTTTAGAAAGACTGAGATATTTCCAACAGCAGAATATTGGCACCTTGTTCAAGAAAATGAGTTAATGTAACTAAGAGAGTCAATGGGTCAGTTACTAAGAATCAAGTTGTTTCAGTTAGTGACTCTGAATGTTCTTAGAGGCAAATTAGAGGCAGAAACAAGTGTCTGAGCACAAAGTAACTTCCCTGTCCTCCCCTTTGGGAGAAGTGCCACTGTCTTTAGCTGTTGGTTTCAGGTTTGCTCCCAGGAATTAATCTCATTTCCTATCTTTCTTCTTTTAATTCACTTCTATTTCCACCTCTCCCTGAGGCTGCAGTCCCTCATATTCTCATTTGCCTTATTTTGTCTGTGGCAAGATCTACCTTTGTCCTGTTCCTCTACTCCAACCTTCCCATCACCCCCCTCTTCCTCCTTCTCCATTTCTTAATCTGATTACCATCTTGAATCATCTTTGCACGTTCCCCTTTATCCCTTTATTCTTATCCCCAGACTTCTCCAGCTTCTGCTCATTTTCTAGTCTTTTTCAATTTGCACTCTTTTCTACTCTTTCCCCTCATTCTTCTCCACCAAATTTCTGTTTTTTTCTCTTCGCCCTCCCTGAAATAAGTAGCAATTAACTGAATAAGTATAAAGTTTGAGGCCGCTTTCTGTAAGATTACATAGAACTTGATAATCATTGTACTCACAGAATGGATGCAATGGTGTATTTCAGGGGAAGTCAGGAATTTCATTCTCTCTCCTCAGGAAGGAGCGGAGTGTCTTTCCTTGGAATCTGACAAACTGAGGAAGATTTTTGTGACTTCATTTATTTACCCTGTGAAATGAGCTGAAAGTAATAGGAAAATTAGACTTCTCTGCATACCTGTGAGGCTACCTTACTGACCAGTGCTTTGATCCCCCTTGGCTTCGTGTTCACGGTGTTCTCACAAGTTTTATCATCCAAATAGCAGATCTATTATATTGTTGTTAGGGCCTTTTCCTTTTAAGATAATGCTAGAATCCATTGACAGAATTGATCAAGACCAGATTCTCTAAGGAGTGACAGAAGAATGTTGGCCCCAGCACTGTGATGTCCTGGGGAGGAGAGGCCCAGTTGAATATTATTAGAATCCTAGATGCAATTGCTGACTTTGCCATAGCGTAAACTTGAGCAAATGCTTGCATCTCATTCAATGTTAGTTTCCTGTCCATTCAGTATTGGATCAAATGTAAGATCTTTGCAGAAGGGATTATGTTTCTAAAACATACATAGCACAAGTAGATTCATGCTGCTACCTAAAACATTAGTTACGATTTATTGTCAATTACTAACTACATGATATCTTCTTAAAATAAATTCCTCAGTGTCTGTTAAATGTCAGTGGACCAATGTCAACACCAGTGTGCATATACATCACCCAGCACCTGCATTACTGGTGGTATAAGCAGAGAAGCTGAAGGTTTAAATAGTTTCATACTCAGTGAAGACTGTGCAAAGCTGTTCACCCAAACACACAGCTCCTGTCAGCTGTAGTAGTACTATGGAAAGCTCACATGTTAACACTCAGCTGTGTCATTTTACTATTTTGTAAATGTGACACAATCCTTGAGGCCTTTCATCCAACTGGCCCAACACAGAATCCTGACTGAAATGTGCTAGTAGGTTAAAACGTATTGATAGAGCTTGCACAACTTGAAGTCTTCTATTTCAGTCCTTAAGATTTTCTTACAGTTTAACTTGCACCACTGATATTCTAACTAGAGAGTCTTATACTCTCTCCACTAGACATGGAGAACGGTTTTATCCTCCCTTCAGTGACTTTTTCAGTTGTAAATTATATAATCTGTATATAATATGTCTCTTCAATTGTCTTTCCTATAGCACCAACAACTGTATTTTTTCATTATTTTTCTCACAGTGTATTTTCTACACTGCTGATTATTGACACTTAATTATTTAAGTAATTATTTAAGTAATAAGTGATTACAATAATCTTACTGATTAATCTTTTCCTAATATTCTCCAGCTGACTCTTATATTTCTGGAAGTGTATTTTGAAGTGAATTCTTGAGGAACGATGCTTGCTTCCTCTTTGCTGTTCATTAGAGGCTTACCGATAATTATCTTGTTCCATTATGATCATGCTAGTAGGCTAATTTAGCCCATGTTTCCAAGTGCCTCGTGAAAATGTGACACAAGTCAACATCAGAAGCCTCACCAGTGTCTGATACCTACTGCTACTTGCTTTTCTTCTTTTATTGTCATGGGAGGAAACAAGATTGTTTATAAGAATTGTTTTTGTAGAATGAGTCCTACTGAAACTCAAAGGGATTGGTACTCCTTTGGCCCAGGTCCTCGAAGATATCTAGGCATATAACTACTATGGCAATCATCTATGTGAAATCTCAACACAGCATTTGGTCATACTGCCGTAGTAAGAGAATATTATTGTCCAAGAAGAAGGTTAAGTGAATATTTTCTGAATGTTAATTGGCACAGAATTGACTTAATCTTTTGTAATCTGCAGGTGTACCCTTAAAGTATATCACATGATGTTTGCAATATCTTTTCTCCAGGCAGATTGTCCAGAGTGAACACTTTCATAACCTCCTAATCGATATTGTGGAAAGCTTTTGTGTAGGCAGGAGAGTGAAATACAAAGAATTTTGACTTCTGAACAGCTCACAGAATGTTTGAGCTAAGTGATCATGCACTAGCTGTAGTTGTCATCTAGAGAGGACAATTAAGAAAAACACGGGTTTTATCTGAAAGGCTAAGTGAATTATTATCTGAAACTTTATACCTCGCAGTACCTTATTTCTGCTGTCTTTTCAAGGAGGAGATATGGCCTGTCATAGCTGCTTCGGAACTGGGATGGGAACTTATTTACTAATTGTATTTGTAAAATTTAGAAAGGAGTACATTTATTTACTCATTTTTATTTATGTTTGTTTAAGTATTTAAGTCTAATGCTAGAATCAAAAGCATCCTAATAGCCACCTTTTCTCCAAATAATGAATTGCCCTTTGTTTTGCTCCTAATATTTACAAACTTCAGCCAGCTTGCAGTCCCTATGATTCACAGGCAAATTATCCATTTTCCTTGTAAAATGTGAGAGGTGAAGAAAGGGCAGTGGCTTATGAAATGATGGCAAGACAAAATGATATTTTTTTCTGCTCGTTCCACATAATAATGAATCAAATTGCCAGGATTTCAGTGCAAATTCAGAGCCTTCTCTGGGAGAAGCTAAAGTTTTCCCACCAAATTCAATTGGCTCGTTGAGTGTGCTAAGACATAGATAGATGGAGATAATTCTATAGAAGTGGCTAACCACAATGCGAAGGCCTAAAGTTTCACACAGCGGAGTCAAAGTCTGGTTCTAGAGCCACATGGAGTTACTGTCCACAGTATTGCGGTCAATCCTAGACATTATAAAAACAAACACAGATAGCAATTTTCAGGATCAAGGAAGAGAGAATCAGGTAGTTAGGTGTAACGTATGTTAACCTGCATTGAGAAAGAATACTTCCGCAGTTGTCTTTTCCCAGATGTTCCTCCCATTATGCCAAAACCCATGCCAGAGGAGGGCCAGTAGCATAAAAAGACCTTTGACTGGAGACCTTACCATTAGGAATGAGCAGTTGACTTTTAAGATGTCACTGAGAAAATTCTGGACAAAATGGACCTCTGATGAAGATGCTCGAGCAGATGTGTTTCCTCTGTTCACCAATACAGAGTGCCAAAGGTACCTTCCCTGCTGGCACCTCAGTCAGTCTGAAGTTTTGGACGAGAAGCCTATAAAACAGCTTTCTAGCAATTCTTCCTCCTGCTGATGAAAGAATGAGATGAAAACAGATGAGAGTAGAGGGCTCCTTATTCTACCCCCTTATTCTATACATTCAGGAATATGTACAAGGGATATTAGGATTCTGTGAGCATGTGATATAGTCTCCCAAGGGAAACAAGCATGCCATACAGCTTGGAAAATTGTACAGCTTGAAAATTGTAGAAAGCATGATATAGAATAGTATGTTAGGAGATAAGATGCTTTTTATTCCCATCTGTGCTTCAGGGGTTGAATTGGCAGCAAATTCAAAAGCCTTTACTAGGAAACAGGAAAGATCAAGAAATAATGAATGTGTGTGGCGGGGCCTGGGATGTAGTTTTGACAGGAGGTAGAGTATGTCCTAACTGGATAATAGAAGAAGGTCTGGGGTTTAATGTAGAGCAAGTACTTTCCAAATGTTTTTCTAAGCTCTTGTGCTATATCAGCTTTCGTATGTTTATGGACGATGTTTTTTGACCTCTAGTTAAAATGAGTTATCAGAGAGAAGCCCGTATACTGTATTATTTTTCTGGCATTCGTTGTGCAACATATGGATATGTCCCTCTGCGGAGGTTGTGTTGTCTGTCTCAGCTGCTATTCCACATTGATAAAAATACTGGTTCTCTTCTCACTTGTATATATTAACAGCTTGTGTGTAAGTGAACATATATATCACTGGTTCTGGAGACTTACGATCTTTGAGAAGAAAAAATCTCTGTGTATTATGGTATCTCTCGTGTGGTTCCCTTTAGCAGCTGACATAGGGGAAATTAGTAGATAATATAAAACTTTGTAGATATGGGGAATGGGATTTGGGCTGGTAAAGGTATGTTATCATCTCCTTATATTGGCTCAATGTAGCATCCCCTCTCTTCCTCCTGTTCACTTAATACTCTCCACACTCATAATCTTTTTGCTAAAATATGAGTATTCTTTTCCTATTATGAAAAGAAACATTTAAAATGGCAGAATAGAATTTGTAGTCTATATAGGAAGTTTTCACATAGTAAATTTTATATGTGACCAAACTATTATGGAAGTGCAACCTCAAAGATAACTGAAATGTGATTATGAGTAATTTTGGTGGTGATAGGGGAGGGATTTCGTACTGAATACTCATTCAATACTGTTGAATTTGGACAATGGCATCTAATGGCATCTCAGCTAATAAAATAAACTGCACACAGTGAAATAACTGTAGATGGAATAACAATATTTAGTGTGGCACTCTCATTATGTGTAGAAGTGGGAAAAATATCTTATTAGGTTAGCAGCCAAATATTAACTAGAAGTCAAAGAAGCTATAGGTTAAGGCTGAAATTTCTAAGAAGCTAGGCAGCAAACGTATTTGGAAGTGGGCCCCCAAATCAAAAATATTTTGATGCTATCTGTAGAAAGTTTTAAGTTTTCTACCTGCACTTTGATGACTTTACGCAGGCATTAGTGTTCTAACAGCCATAGTAGCTATCTTTCACAAGAAACTTTGAACAGATACATCAGAACCAAGCAAATATCCTGAGAATGGAGTCTTCCTTATTCATTATGAGCTGTGTCAAGGTTACAAGACAAACAGACAGATGAGATAGTGGTAGGATAATTGCATTTTGCTACAAGCAATATTGCAGCCATTATTTTGTTGAAATGCAGTCTCAGGAGTGATTGAGTCCAGCAGATCTGAACAGTTCTGTCATGTACCTGCTGTATCTCCTTTCTCATACCACTTAGTTGATGTCTGATTAAAAAATCACTTGTAATGCATTCTAAAAAGTTTTGCTTATTAAATGGATGAGTGAATATGCGCTGTCTGTGACTTTTGGTCTTGACTTCCATACACTGGCAAGCTTGCCGCTAACTCAGCAGTGCAGGATCAGAGGCCCTGAGCTGTTAGTCATGCTGTACTATGTTGTCTCTTGCTGGATTTAACAGAGCACCTTTGTTATGAGTACTCTTAGCCTTGCACTTTGCAGATGCACCTCTTAGAACAGAAAGAAACAGCCTCATAAATCACTGTTAGTAAAAATCAGAACAGTGTGCTCTGCATAGGCAGACTTGTGCAGGGTCTTGCACATAATAGCGTACACAAGCTGTCTCTGCTCTAATGGAGCCTGTCAAGTTGCTGTCTATCATTCTTAGTATATCATTCCCCAAGCAGAAATGGCAAAGTACATTGCAGCTTTAAATGACACTCTCCATCCCCAAACTTTAGACCGTGTCTTCTTTAGAATGTCACATTCTTTAGTATTTCATTTTCAAAAGTACCAAAGAAAATTAGGGATAGAGATCTTGTCTTCAAAACTGATATAGGACCATGATGCTAGGCTGTTTGGAGTCCTCAGATGTAGCCAGGCAGTTAAGTGGATTTTTCAAATCAGTGTTACTATTTGGTGGTGTTGCAAATACAAATGTTTTGGGGAATCAGGCTCTAAAGGCTATGAGACTGATTTGAAAAATCTTATTACAAAATATGTTTCTGTGTGTATATGCACATATACATACATAAACACACACACTTGCACGCACACACATAGAGGGCTTTTTGAGACTACTATATAGGTATGGAGGCTGAGACCCTACGTGAGGTGCTGTGTATGATGGAGCGCTCAGGAAAATTGTAAGAGTGCACTATAGACTCTCCGGTTTGAAAACACCACACAGTTCTGCTGGCCTCCTCAAATGGCTGGCAGAAAGAAGCCACTGACACCGCTTTATACCGTGTGTGATGAACTACCGCTACTATGCAGACCAACTCTGTGAGGAAGGTAAGAGGGCTGAAAAGGCAGGTTTGGAAACAGTTTGGTGGTGGTGTTTGAAGCCTCTGTAATTTTCCTGAGATGCATCTAATTGTGTAATTAACCTTTCCCTGCCTCTCTAATGAAGGACATTAATGAGAAGTCCATATGGTATATGGCAAAGCCAATACTGATGTAGTGGTAGTCCAGCTTATCTTTATATGTCTTTCAATTGCATGATTTTTTTCTTTCATAGCATGTGAGGAAGTCAACAGGAAGTCTCTGTGCTCAACCATCTGTGCTATCCCTTGCTGAGGGTGCATGAAAAGTCCTTACTGAAGTATAACTCTGCCTCAAGAAAAGATACAAAAGTAAAGAAAGAATCCTTGGGCTCTCTCCTTACCCCTGAAAAGACTTGTTTTAGGACAAAGCCAAATTTAGTTTCTCATCTCTTGTGGTAGGCCTGGAAAAAGAACATAATTATGATTTTTTTTTTTGATGCATCTATTGTTTAAAGAAATAGTAAGTAGCAGATAAAGTGCTCTTTCACTTGGGGATCAGTTGCTTTGCAGAATTATGTGTACTAACATTGGCAAAGGTCTCTCAAATAATAATAAATACTGTGATCAAAATGTTAGCGTGAGCCCAAATACAAGAGAGAAAACAAGGCCAACAGCTGCATGCAGTAAAAAGAACGTGCTTCTGCGTGGCGTGTGTTACTGATTCCATGGACAAACCTGCTGCTTGGTAGGCTTTGCTTCCTTGACAAAATAATCCTGCCAATGATCACTCAAAAGCCTTGTGATCATTTCATTTTTCAGTTCTAGTTCGTAGCTGAACCTCAGACTGAATAGCAACGTTATCTGACGTTCTCTGGATTTGAAATCATCACTGTTGATAGCCTATTGTGCTCCCAGCCTTGTTTATGGCTAGGATTGCACGCAACACTTTGTGTGCAAGTTCAGAAAATGAACTCTTCCAGTGAAATACCAACCCCTATTAACGGAGAGTGATGTCTCTTAAAATTTAAATGAGGATGAAGTTGCTAAGCAAAGGAAGCTAGCGTTGCCTGAAATATAGACAAGACACAACTGTGTGTATAGCAGCAAGAGTGTGTTATTAAAACCCAGCAGAGAGACAAAAATTAATGTCTTTAAGTACTAGGGAAAAAAAAGCATTTTGCAAAATCATGTTGGTTTTGAGATGCAAAATTGTCCCTGAGTTACCTGCAAAGAAAGATAGAGATGAAGACCCCCTTCATGCATCAGTGAACATAACATTGCCTCATGCATTCAGGTACTGGTTCGCTCTTTTCATTTACGTGAAACAGAATGGAAGTGATAGACTGCGGTTCTAGGCCTATCTCAGTCTGAAATGTTCTTGAATCCATAGCTTCCACTTGCCAGAAAGGGAACCTTAAGCTATGAGGCAAAGATTATAAGCAATGAGGGAAAATGAATTAAAAACCTTGCTCTTGAAGCAGCACCATTGTATAGCTAGAAGAGCAGGGTTCTGGATAAGGAGGGCTTATGTCATACAACAGGCAGCCCTGGATTATTCAGGCATTTTATATCTGGCAGATAATGACACAGAAATAATCCACAGAACTAGGGCCAGCATTGATTTTCCCCAGTGTCAAGAAGTGTGACTGAAGGGCTTTAGTGGCTTTAGTGACAAGTATGTCTCCCTCATATTTTGCTAGCCTCCTAGAGCCAGCACAGCTGAGTGAGGTGCATCAATTTCCTCATGGTGAATCTTCTGCAGGATTGCTTACTAGGTCCAGTCAGCTGCACTTCTCTGACTGCAGCCTTCATGCAGTTACATGGTATAATCAGTATCTTAATTTGGTCCTGATTTTCATTAGTGCAGCTGGATGGGGAGGAAAGTCCTGGTTTAATGCTCGTGATCCAGATTGAGTTGGCAGGTACGAAGAAACATCTTACTTGCAGGCTGAGTAAATGAGTCTGGAAGTCTCTAAAGCACAAAACATGAATTCCAAGAAATGTTTTTTCAGCCACTTTTCAAATTAGAACTGTATATTGGTGTTTACATTGAAATTTTTCCCCTGGGGTTTTAACTGTAATAGCATTTGTTGGCTCTTTTTTTCCCCATCTGTAGGCTGAGATTAATGTGCTATTATGTCACATTTTTCAAATGAATTGATTTAGTGTTTTAGCATAAAACACTGAAGTTTATCTTCCCTCATTAGTCACACTCATCTGCCATTACCCTCCTAAACATGGTCCTACACAATGTATACCAGGAGAGCCAGCTGGGCTGATTGTGCAGTTTGCTAGAAGACAGCATGAGTGCTACAAAAGGTACACTCTGAGTAATAATCTATGCTGCCAGTGGCAAATTCACATTGCACAGCCTCTTTCCTTAACCTCTGCTTTGCTAGATGTGAGTTTTGTGCCCCTTGACATTGAGCCTGTTGTTGGAAAAACACTGCTCAGCTATTGGAGAAACACTAGAGGTAAGTTTGAGGTCAAATCCTGAGTTACTTTAGACCTTTATCCCCTTTTGTCGGCAACCTCAAATATGAATTGCAGAGTATGACATGAAAAACTGTCCCGTATATCACTTCAGGTAGGTGGCAACTGGAAAGAGTGGTCAGAATCTGAAAGTAATAGAATTTTCATCTTCTAAATTGGGACAGTGTCATGATTTATCCTCCAGGAGACTTGTGGAATAATGCCATTATATGCTGCATTTTCTGCCAAACTATTGGTAAATTCATAATTGTATCTATAGTTAGAAAACCTCAGATATTTTCCCAAGTCTGTTTTGTTTCTGGAGAATTAGAGTAGTTATCAGGAATTTAATACACCCAACAGTGTTGTTAATAATTTTGCTCCTTTGATACTTTATTGTTGAATTACTATAGGACTTTTTAAAATTAGGATTTAAGTGTATCCTGGAAGCTATTTGTTATTGATCATGCCATGGTATTTTAGAAACAATCCCCAGAGCAAGTTACTGTATAACTTTAAAGGAGCAGGCCTTTTATTCAGTCCTTTGTGGCTGGAATAACTTTTAATACACAAGCTAGCATAGTGTCTACATTACTATGTATCTGCTGTACAAATACTGAAATAAATAACAAAAGTTTTCTGAAGTCATGTGCAATCAACAGACACAATAAAATGGCTTTGCATCCACAAAAATAACAATATCCACTTTTTAGTAATAGGATCCTCATCCTATTATCACATTGCCAACGCTGAGCGATATATGACATGGTATAAACTAATGCAATAATGTTTCCTGTCTTAACAGTTTTTAGCAAAATAAAATTATCTATGCCTAGTAGAAAGATGATATAATTACAATAAAGACTGTATTTGTCACTGGAAGGCCTTCATGAATTTAAGTATGGGGCCAGGATTAAATAAAGTGCACAGGATTGTGTGCAAAATCAATTTGCAGACTAGGGTTATTTATTTAGTACCTAAAATTCAATGACCATGCTACAAAAATAGAACAAAGCTTTAGAGCTTCTTTCCCCAGATGTATTAAAATCTAAAGTCTTAATCCTGGAGACACTTTGTGCATACACTGTGGAATGCTACAAGACCGGATCCTCAATTTATTAAGTCATCATACATCTCTTTAGTTTTTGTAAATTGAGGAATATGCTCAAAGGATGAATCCATGAGAATCCATGAGAGAGGAGTCTAAAATGCATAAACTTCAGACTTCTAGACTCCATATATCTGTGTATGGAACATCTTCACTTTCTCGATGGTACACTTTGTTTGTAGTGCAGTCTATCTGGGTTAACGTTGAAGAGCCTTATTGAAGAAATGCTTAAGTGACCTCCCAAAACAATTTTTGCTCATGATGACAAAGGTTCAGGGTAACATAAGAATAAAAACAAATGGAGACAGAAAATCCAGCACAAGCCTTTGGACTTGTGAACAGTGAGGGACTGTGCAATGACAGGTTAGAAATCTGATTTCAGTGGTAGCATTGTGCATATTTAGAGGATGATCAGGGGACTCAAAGACAGTTGCAGCTATGATACGTTAGTATCCCATAGGCTGTGGGAAGAGTGCAGCTTATTTTAGTGGAAGGAATAAACTATAGTGGGAATAAGTAGGTATTGTTACCTGTTGAGGCTTCAATACAGATCAATGCCAAATTTTCTACCTATAGTATGTGCTATAGGACACATGCTAATAGGTATAGGCTGCCTCAAGAATTTTACAATGTGAATAAAACTGGCATATTATCAACCTTTCATTATAGATGAAGAAGTGAGATCAAGTCCTAGAAAACAGGTTTAGAAAATAGTGGAGAAATTACTAAATTAAATGGAGTGACCACAAACAGAGAGAGGAGAAAAAGCGTCATAAAAGTCTATGGGGGCAGCTACAAGCAAGCTAAGTTCAGAGGGCAGAGCTAGAGAAGATGCTTTTTGGTTTTCTCCCAGAAGAAACTACCAGTGATTTAGTGGGAAGGGCAGTTCAAATAATATGGTGCGAAGGAGAGAAACTCAGTACAGTGCAGTGGATGTGGCAAACAGTGGAAGGGAATGGAAAGAGGAAGCGTTGAACAAGACTGTATTTGAAAAGTGCCAGAGAAGCCTAGGAGAGGGAAACTGAAAGGTGGGTAAAAAAACAGCAAGGCAGAAGTGAATATATGCAATCCACAACTTGACAGGATGAGAGGGATGAGATTTGTGGCAATTTTGTGCCTTCCCAATTTTGAGTTGTTTTGGGGACTGAACAGGTCCTGATGTATGAGAGAGAACTCAGGGAACCTTTGTAAGGGACTACTGTACACTATGAAGTTTTTCTGGTATTGTAATGTTATTTTGGTGTGGCAGGAATTGTTTAATTTTTTTCTGTCTCCACAAGAATCAAAGCTATGCAGAGGCAGTTCTACTAGCAAAGTGATGGTCAGGAATTTCCTGATAGAAGCAACATGTGTACTAGAGGGCTTGCTGGTGGAGCTGTGGCAATAACTTGTTTCTATTGTAGGTTAGGCTTGTGTTCTAGTCAGCTCCTCAGGCTGCCTTCTGGCTAGCAGTGCTGCCCAGAATTTTTTGAGCCCTGAGGCCACGCTCAGTATGTGTCCCTTGAGCCTCCTGGCAGAACGGGGTTATTTTCATAGTTGTGCCTGAGGTGGAGAAATTCTTCTGTAACTAGAAGTGAGGCTTTTATGGAGTATTTTATGGCACCCATATAGTGATAGAATGAAAAGGGAACGTTTACTTTTTGTTGTTTGAAATGGCTAACTCCAGCCACTTCTGAAATGATATGTATTCCCTCTGACTATGTGTGTCGTGGCTTCCTAGGGGATGTACATGAATTGTTCAAAAAATTTGCAGCCAGTCATACACTAAGTAGGTACTGAAGCTAGGTATCCTAATTCCTCATGCCTTCTTCTAAACTTCATCCAACATCATTGCAGTAAAGCAAAGGGAAGAAGCTACCACAGTCCTCTCTTTTTTGACGTTCTGTTCACTGTCGAGTTTATAAGCCATTAACAGTACTGAAAGCCCATAAAAGACCTTTCTGTTCCAACTGAATTGATACACAGATATTGTATACAGGCTTTTCTGTAATGAACATTTAAAAATTTTGCAGTGATGTACAACAGTATTTCATCTGTGCTTACTGGGTAGTTCCAATCCTAGGATCCATTTGAAGCTTGGAGTAAAACTCCTGTGTATTTATTAGGACTAGGATTTGGCCCTGTGCATGCTTACCTTTCCCCCTCTCCCCCCTCCACCAAAAGCTGCAGTTAACTGATCAAGTGGTGCAAGTTGTGTGTGGTGTTTGGGTGTTTACAGGGCACATGCAGCTCTACAATGCATACATACATTTATGTATTGTGTTATGTTGTATGTAACACGTACACATTGCACATATGTAATGCATACAAATGCAGCTGGCTGCAAAAGAACTTCCTGTTCTGCCAGTGTCAGAGACAAATAATTAATGAGATGAACCATACTGGCTGCAGTGAAAGGCTGTAGAAGCTCAATTAATACTAAAAAATTAGCCCAATGAGGAAAGCTTAGAAATAAGCCAGCCAATTGGATTCACATAGAATCAATTTTATTGCCAGGTAAGAAATTCATATTAATATAGTGAATACATATGTTTACAAATAAACATTCTTAAAAAACAAACAAACATTTTATTGTAGGAAGTATTATTGGTATCATAAACTCTGTAGTTAACAAGTATTAACACGGGTTTACTTACAGAACATAACAGTTACTAAAATATTTCCACATAAAATATGCTTAAGTTACACGAAACCTGTGTGAATTAGAGTGCAGCTGTAATGTGTATCTAAAGCATATGGATTAACAGCAACATTCCATAAAGGGTCAAATTAAGTCAGCCAGTTGTGAAGGCAATAAAGATTAAAGGAATAAAAGTAAGATAATGGAGAATCTGGGTTGTGTGCAAAGTATTGTCCAGTTCCCATAGTCTTAAATGTGATCATACAATTTAGTTTATGGAGAGATGCCGGTGCTCTCAGGATGCAAATCAATCTTGAGATAGCTAGAAAAATGGTCTCTCCTCTTAACCACATTTCAACTTCTTAGTCCTCACATCTTTCAGACTGAGAAGAAACACTGCCAGAATCTGTTGAGCATGGTAAGAAATGCCACTTCCAATTCTTCTTATAACAGTTCTCACTCCTCCCTATATACTCTTCTAAAACTAATCTCAGGAAGTGACAGCTGGTGAGAACGCAACTGTAGAAAGATAGCTAATTAGGAGTTAGCCAAATTACTTGCTTTTAGGGGAAGGGTAGGAATTTAAGTGTAAGACTGTGTGTGTTGTCTGGCATCAGGCTGCTGCAGCACCACCTTCCCATCCCAACTCTGTCTCCTTGCAAATGTGCAGAGGCCCTACAGTTCCAGGACTGCCAGGCTGCTAAACAGTGCCCAATTCTAGAGTAGTTTTGCTCATACGCACAAGGTATTCAACTCATCAGAGCCCCAGTCAAGACCACAAGTCCAATTGTTTGTTTATTTTAAACCCAGATCTCTTCGATGTCTGAGGCTACTCTAGTAGCCTCTTCCACCAAATAGCCCACCAAGAGGTAATGCCACTATAGAAAGCCAAACAAGAGAGACAATATACCATATAACATTTACTTGAACTACAAAGAACTACTATGGCTAAAAGCAAGTACAAAATGAGAGACTTAAAGGGAAAAAGTTTAAATTGGGAAAATGGAGGGGCTAACTAAATAGTCTTGACTGTGCAACCACTGCATGGAGGTGTAGTCCAGTTCTCCTTCTGGACAAACAGAGGAGGTCGAGTAGGGCAGAACCCTTGTCATCCTTAGCAAAACATGAGGAAATAGCTTAAAGGAACAGAGGGGTCACTTTGAGAAACAAGACTGTCATTGAACAATAGTAATACAGTAAAGGCACCACCCACGCTTATTTTCAGTCTGAAGCAGTTGAAGATAGGCAAAACATTTAGGTGAAGAAAAAGTCCTGACAGTCTGCAAAGTGAGAATTGTTACCATCTGCCTGAAAACAGGAGGACTGAGAGGGAATATTCTGATGCCCTTATTCCCCCAGCAGCTTTCTGTGTCATGAGAGATGTCTCTTCTTATTTTGGAGGTTCCCAAAAATTTCAAATCAAACAAAATAAAGTGAAATAAAATCTTCTGCTGTTTGTTATCATCCCTCAGAATTCTCTATCAGCCAGAAAGGTCCCATATGCTCTCACTCATAACAGTCTTCATACATTTCATGTGAAAGAGTTTTTTTGTCCCCTATAGTATATATATTTTTTGCACTTCCTATAGGACGGTGTGAAAGTACAATAATAGACGTTAGGGTTGTACCAAGATGTTCAGTCTTGGCTTTTCACAGGTCTAGTGCTTGTTATTAGATTTTATACAACATTCCTCACTGCAACAATATATTACAGTATATTGTTCTCTCTTTCTTCCTCTGTCTCAAGGCAGGAACATAGTGTAAATGTTTAAGCAGACATAAAGTTTCTCTAGATTGTGCTACTTCTCATCATGGATTTTAGTTTCAAGTAAAAAAATTTAGTCACAAGGGTTTGTGTTCCGTTGTGAAATACAAATGGAGTTTATAATTCAACCTTCAGTGTGTATTGCTGAATGGTATTAACCCACTCTTCGGCCTACAGTTGGCTGGTTACCAAGAATGTCCAGGTGGAAGTTCTTTTTTTCTTCCTTCCTTCCTTTTCCATTTTTTTATTTCTATATTTTTAAATTTATTTTTTGCCTCTTTCAGTTGTGTTTGTGTTGTGTATGTATTTGTGTGTGGTTTTGAAGGATTTCATTAAAAAAAAAAAAAAGGGAAAAAAACCTCAAACAGTTACTTCTGTCTTGCTGTTAGTTATGAAGTATGGCTGGGGACCCAAATAATGCTGACTCCGAGTTGTCAGTGGATCAGTTAACGTTGGATCTCCTGCTCCATGCTTCCCCTTGTTTGTATACACTTGCCGTCTAAGAGACTGGTAGTTGGGATCCCAGGTCTTGTAATGGGAATTGTAAGCTAAGGGGTGCGTGTGGATTTTCGTGACTTTGGATTTCTGCCCGTTCAGTTTGGCTGTGCCGCTGTCAGATGTGTACGTTCTGTCTTCCTCTATGCGCACTGGATGGAGTGGCAGGCTCCCCTTGGCAGCCAGTTCTGCAAGATGTCGGCGTTTGGAGTAGAAGTCGTCGTTGACTTTGTCAGCTATTTGGATTTAAAAGGAGGAAGGGACAATAAGGAAAAAGTCAGTTGGACACGAGAAATATTAAAAACCATGCGGTTTACAATAGGTTGGGTACAGTTACACCTGTGGACCGAATAGAATTACAGATGTATCAGCAGAAGAAATCCACCCCCACGCTCTTTTTATCTCTCTGCTGCTTATAATATCTTTTTGAATGACATGCTAGGTCATGTGCTAGGTGCAGCTCTGCGCAGACAAAACCTGTTGCCCTTTAACAGAGGACTGTCCTTGCTCCAAAGCACTCAGGTTATGTTAATGTTTATTATTATGAGGCAATGTCCTGAGAATCTTACTTCGTTTGCTCTGCTTTTGAATTAAAAGCAACTTTTAGAGGGGCCTCTGTAATCGACTTTAGATACCGAAGGAATAAAGGAACCTCTAGCCTATTCAGCTGATCACGTTACTGCACCTCTCAAACAGCACAGGATGTTTAGAATGTGTTTAGAAGTATACAAACTTTCTCTGAAATATAGAAGCATCCTGGGATACTCTCTTACATCACAGCACATCCCTTTAAGTGCAAGGGTGAGTAGGTGTTTAATCAACCAGTTGTGAGGTCCAACAGCATAAGAGATTGGGCACTTTCTGCTGAATAATACCTTAGGCCATAATGAAGAGTGGGACTAGTTCTTTTAAATAGTTGAAAATTCACTGTTGTTTAACGGGGCTGAAAATATTTTGGGTTGCTGAAGGTTAGATATTTACACTGTGATTTTATGGACAATGAAAATCTTGAATTCCAGGTCCTGACATTGTTTTCTGGTTCCAGTGCCTCTGAGAAATAACAGCAATACTCCTGACAACAAATACTGCCTTGCAGTTCTCAAATTAGGATTTTGCCCTCCGCTGTTTCCTGGACAAGTGTCTTGCAGTGAATGGTTGTGTTTAAGTTTGGTTGTTATCGCTGGCATGTTTTTGCTTAAAAGTATGAACCATCCTCAGGAAACTATAGGCATTCTGCAGCAGTGCAGGACCTCGTTTAATTTTTGAGACGGCATGTCGTAGGCTTAAGGGGAGTTTAACTCAATTTCATCTTTTAGAAGCTTGTATTATACATAAAGAGGGTTTATTTCCCTCCTTCCAAAATCTAGAGATTTGGTTTAAGATAGTGTCAAATATGTAGATTAACCACTATGGTCGTGTGTTAATCAGCCGTGGTGTGCTTTGAATATATGATTGTATCAGCCTGGATTTGACTTTTGATGTGCCCCAGCTAGGTCCACCCATTTTCATTGAAGCTACGTCACATAAGGTTTCTCTGCTGAAGTCTTGTGCATCTAGCTGTCTGTACAGCTCAGCACCTCTTCCCTTCAGGCCAATAGAAAATGGCCTTCCCAGAAAGCTGGCAAACGTATGTATGCGTTCTGCGTGGCAGTGGTAGTAAGGGAGAACTGCTGTTTATACCCATGCTGATCAAATCATGCTTTCCAGCCTTTTGCCTGAGAATTTCTTAGGTATGCCTAGTAGTTATTTTTGTAAGAGTTGTAAAAAGCTGCGCATGTGGTGAACTCTCTTTAGGTCCCCTCTCCTCCCAAAACCTGGCCTCAAGTGCATGCATCTGAAGATTGCTTCTGTATTTCATTTGAAGGATTCAGAGGCAACTGAAAATTGCTGTTGGTTCAGCTTTTCATGAAAGTTTAGAGCTTTCACAGCTGTGAAATTGCTGTCAGCTCTGCAAAACCATGGGATTCTCCCACTTGGCACTCTAGCTGCTATTTATTTCCTATCCTCCATGGAAAGACTAAGCCCTTTGTCTCGTATCTTAATCCACTCTGTTGTATGGCTCGCCTATTTTAGAAGCTTTCTAGACTACTGTAGAAGGAGACTGGGTAATTGTACTTTTGGGTTTTGCTGTTACATTTCTTGCAAGAAAAAAAGTGTTGATAGGAGTTGGGAATGGCTGTGAACGTTAGGAAAGTATTTACTGTCTTCTGTTCTCCTCCATGATCTCACACGCTTTTCTGCCCTTCAAGTTACATGTGTAGGCCTTTTCTCTGAAAATATATTACCATATTTTCCACAAAGCCATTTTCTATTGTTTATTTGAACTTCATAGCCAAGTATAAAAGTAGGTTGTAGGTATGCCTTCTTCCAGTCCAAGAATGGGATATATGAGCTGTGTTTCAGCTTTTATTTTAGCTGAAGTCATTTGACCATTGCAGTTTTCATTATCTTTTAGGTCCTTACTGCAATTTTGATTTGATTCTTTGCTCATTTTTAAGTAGAAGAGAGGAGGACGTAGATATTTTACTTCATTAAAAGTTGTTTTGTATGTAGCCTGCAGCCAGTGGCCAAACTTCTTTGTGAATGTGCAAGGAGATTAATGAAAATAGTGCTGTCAGTCTCTTTTTTCTGAGTGCACACACAAGCAAGCAGAATTGTGCTTGAAAGTTCTCCAAGAAATCAAGAGGCCCCAGGCCCAGGACCCTAGCACAGGACCCATAAATGCAGCTGGAGGCTGAACAAATCTGGCTGAGGAAACGATGCAAGAGAGAAGGGAGGCAGAGAGCAGGAGAGTAGCTAGCCAGTTGGGCTAGGGCAGCGCTCCCTCCCATGGGCTGCCAGCTGCACAGCTTCTCCCCACCTCAAGCTGTGCACCAGGCACTGTGTACTGTGCTCTCCAGCCTTTGCAGACCCTCTTTCCGCAAACCTTCTGGAATAATTCTACTTCCTTGGTTCTGCTACCGCACAATTTGACATATACCCTCTGCATCCTGGGGGTAACAATGTAAATGGCTAATACCAGGTTTTCCCAGCCAGCAAGCTTTTGCACATCAGTTTTGAATGTTCTGTGCAAGGTTGAATCATTCTTTTACTAATTTCCACTGTTTTATATATATATTATATATGTATATGTGTATATATGTGTGTGTGTATATATATATATATAAAAATAAAAAAATTGGCATCAAGATGGCTAAAACAGAGGCATGAACACACCTGTAAGTGATTATTATAGATACTAAGTACCTCCCTCAAAATCCTATTTTCAGCTGCTAATGCAGTATACAGTGGGGACGTTAGTGGTGCACTGGATTGCGCTGTGGAAGTTACTAACATTTATTTTACTAATATTTCTTTTCATCTCATGTTTTATCTTATTTAAAATATGTGGCTTTTAATCATGCATGTGCATACTTACACATAGATGCGTGTCCAAACTGAGTGGGGGAAATACCATCTCAGCACATATGTGGCAAAAAAGCATTTATAAAACAAAATTCACAGATTGTAGAAAAGGGCTTTTGGCAAGTCTTGAAGCAGACTGCATTCCTGCTTGTTGACTAGATCATAGTAGTTACAAGACCACTGTGCTATGCCCCAGTGCAAATAACCTAGTGCTGATACAGTGCAGAAACATTTTAATCATTTCTGATCTTCTAACCAGAAAAGATGGAGAAGGTGTAAAGTTGAGCATGGTTTTGTAACAAATATTTTATCAAGAAAAGCATATTTACAGTATCTTGATGCTAACTACTTTAAAAATTACAATTAAAAAATCCAATTAAAAATTGGATTATTATATGACCGTGGGTACATGACTCAACTTTCCTCTGCCTTGGTTTCACCAGCTGTAAAATGAGCTGTTAACACATTGGAGCAGGTAGTTAAGTATTATGAAGATTAATTGCTATTTGTAGAGTATGCTCAGTTTTCAGATGAAAGGCGCTGAAGAAGTGCGTTTTGCATTTGGCTTCTGTATATAAATCAGTAAAATAGGATTTAAAGATATCACTGTCATGTTTGCAAAAGGAGTAAAGAATTAGAATTGCAAAATTGGCAAATGAACAATGGTAGAATAAGGGCTTTAATTCTGAATGCTATCCTTTGTGTTCCCTCCCTCCAGTCTTGGCAGCTAATTATACAAAAGTTCTCAATTTCAATATTTTTTTAAGGTTTTTACTCCTTTAAGGTAACACACACACAAATTTAGTTACTGTTATGGCTTTTCATCTGAAAAAAAATTTTGAAATATGAAAGTTTTCTAACCCAAAATGTGATTTAAAGCATGTGCTTGGGAGGGGGGAGTTCTTGGGCTTTTGTTCCTGCTGTGCATGAAATGCAGAACTGATAAAATGTAGAAATAGCGTAAAGATCAAAAGCAGGACTCTTGCTTCTCAACTGAGTGCCTTAACTATTAAGCTAAAGAGATACTTTCTCTTCCTAGTCTGATAAATCTTGAATTGTCTTCTGCTCAATGACACAAGTTCAAGGAATATGAATCTAGGTGGGGACAATCCTGGTAGAAGTGGGGCTACTGTAGAGGATGTAGATTTAAATCTCACTCAGTTGGAGGACGAATAGAGCCATGGACCTGTCATCTAAAAGACTAATTACACCACTACTCACTCATGTCTGAATCCAGTAATGTCTTTAAAAAGTGACTACAACTGCATGTTTTATGATCTTGGCTGCATCAGTATCAGTTAAATGTGTCAGATTGGGACTCTTCAGATATAGGCCTCTGCCTTATTTCTTGAATTCCATTTTGATTTAAAAAGGAGATAGCTACTAAGCTACTTGGGATAGGGAAGTCAGGGAAAATTTCAGTGAATTTAGGCACCTATAGGTTAGGTGGCCAGAAGTAAAATACCTATTGATGGAATTGTTTTGATTCAAGTTTCACCATTCTGCCTAAATCTATCCCTAACAGAGCCAAGCTTTGTTCTTTCTCTGTTGATCATCCATGAAGAAACTTGAGAGTTTCACATATTTATTCTAAATCCACAATTATATAACAGAAGTACATAAACCAGTGAATCCCATACTATCTAAATACTATGGGTGCAATTGTTTCATTCAATCTTAAAAGCCCCTTAGGCTGTAACAGGGACAATATTTCTCGGTGTGCTTATTTGCATGTATGCCATCTGTGCTGTGAAGTAGCCCTAGAGCTGTGTAATATTGTCCTGTTCCCTGAGTTAAGTAATCTTCAAGGTGGCCACGTAAACACTTGTTGGCACAACCAGTCGTGTGAACGTGCGTTAGAATTGTGTGATGCTTTCTCTGTCTGTCAAAATACTTGTGACAAAATATTTTCTTGTGAAATATTGCAGTTACGAGTATTTCTATGTGGAAAGTAAAACTCAATAAAGAGGTTTTGGATAATCCTAAAGCAATATTTTTCACTCTTTCCTCAGCAAAAGTAAATTGACAGTCGTCTTATCTTTATTGGTCCAAAAACCAGCTCTGAAGCCTTGGACCACTTTTTACAGATATGATAGAGGTGAAGAATCCTGAAAGACGATTATGTCGTGCAAATTTTTTGAAAGTAGGCACCTAGGTAGTGAGAAGAAACCTCCAAAGTGAGAGAGAAGAATCCCTGGAGGAGTGAACTCTGAACACAAAAATAGCTTCAGTGAGAGCCTGCAGTCAGCCAGATGATACAAACATATAGGAAACCCCATTTCTCAGTTCAGGTTTCACAGAACTGGCTGTTACCTGAACATATTTTAAGGACCTCTTTGAAATACAGAGCTTTATTCTAGCCACAAAGAGATTCCAAATTTAGGACTGGAGATACAAAGAGCAAGCAAATGAAAGTGCTGAAGACAAGATAGCAATGAAATGACTGCACTGATGTAACAGATAACAGCTACAACACACTACCTATTTGTGGATATTTTCTATGTCATAGTAAAGCTATCTGTATGTAATTTTTAACAGTTTATAACAAGGTTTCACTTCCACAGCTATGTCTGTGCTTCGATTTTAGTGTAGTTTCCCAAAGCTAGGAGAACCTTGCATTTCTATCTCTAAGTAATGAAAGTTAAAACTCAAGAAAAGACCCAAGGCTAATGAATCCTGGCTCAAAGACAGCACTAGAATTTCTCCCTGGGAACTATTAGGACACTGGCTTTGGTGGTGCTGCTACTATCGATCATGTCTGACTGTGTGTTGCTTCTTCATTTGCTCTCTAAGACAATATGTTCAGATAATGATATAATCAAATACATTTCTGATGTTACTTATGTTCCATCAGGTAGAACAAATAACTACTGACCTGCTTTTTAATAAAGGGCATCACAGAACATAACAGAATTTGTTGTGTGTTTGCCTAACATGAAGGCCATTGGAAAACAGAATGCAGCTAGATGTTGAGGGTAGACATAACCCTGCTCATAACTCCAGCAGTGGGCAGGATGATGTGATACACTTGAACATTCTAGTGCGGCCAAGAGGAAGTGACATAGTGCCTTCATGGTTGGCCGTTCTCATCTCTTGGGGGCACTGAGGTGGCTACATGTAAGTTAGAGCAACTATGAACCATCCTGAATTCCAGGAAAAAGTATACAGTATTTGAAATAATTTTTGCATCCCTGCCTTTCCATTTTTGTATTGAGCTCTGAGAACATGGCATTCAGGTGGCAGGCTGTATTACATTCACTTCTGTCCTAAGTATTTACCTTTCTTTCCCCAAAATTATAGCAGTGTGTTTTTATTTGAGAAGTCCTGAAAAGGAGGATAACATGTTATGTCCATGGATTCTTTCTCATGATTTTTATTCCCTATTACTGACAGATATTAAGCAAAGAAAAATACATAATGCTCAAAATCAGACATAAATTAATTTCATAATTTTGGTAGAACCTGCTTTCCATGGCTCTGTTATTCCTCTCCTAGCCCACTTTACCACTTTATCTCTTTACACACTTCTCATAGTGATCTGGAGAGAGACCAAGCATGAAAAGACATATTATGTCAACTTTTTCTTCTGTAGATGTTGTTTGAAAGGAGCTTGTCCACCTCCAGACACAAGACTGCATTTTGTTTTCCAGTAAAATAAAATTCTACTTTCATGGTATGAGAAATGAAGAAACATAAATATGTAGGCCCAAACATTTCTTCTCTTTTATTGATTACTTTTATGACAGTTTCTGAATGTCTGAAGAGGCCAGAGAATATTTCTGGATTTTGAAATACATTAGGAACGTTTTAGAATAGGACTGTAATTAGACTTGGTAAGTAGAGCCTCCAGTCTCAGCAATGTTCTCTTTATCCACTGCAGACAGTGAAGGCTGCTGCTTGGCTGGGGATGCTGAGACAGAATTTGATTAACTCCTCAGGCACCAGACATCATGCGTGCTACCTCATATATTAGGTTACATTTCCCTGGAACGTAAGTGTAGCCAAGTGTCCTGATTCTGATAAACAGAATCAGAAACCTCTTCTGACAAAGTTTCCAAAAAAAGGTAGAACTGAAGAAGCTATTTTTTCTCTTTACAAACATTTTTTTACTTCATAAGATTGAGCAGGTTTCTCTCTGGACATGTAAAACAGCTTGTCCAATGGGGTTTGTATACTTGACTGCATTGATTTGCATGGTATTAAACTGTGGTATTTATCATTCAATTTTGCAAAGTGCTGCAGTGATGTCATGCTTTGTTTTTGCTCAGAATACTCCAGGCACTTACGCATGCGCTGTACCTAATGTTAAGACCAGTAAAATGCAGGTTACTTGTATCTAACCAGTGTGAGAGAGCCAGAGCATTTCTGACCTACCCGAATCAGTGGATTCTGTCAACATGGAGACAAACGGTGGCTGCATCATATTAAACTGATTTTAAAATCGTAGATGTTTTACGAGACCTGAAATCTGTTGCATGCAGATAGATAGATCAAGATCACACTATTTTTGCTGTATCTTTAAGCAATTTAATATTTTAAACTCAAGCATCAAGATATTAAGTTGCTATTTCAGTATCATGCAATGAATGATAAACTTGAGAAGGAAATAAGATTGCCAGTTCTGTGCTTGAACCAATGGATGAAATTGTGAAAGAACTCTAAGAGAATTATGTATTCAGATCTCTGAAGTTTCTTTGAAAATGCAAGCCAGTGGCTGTCCTGTAACTGTAAATCTGTTTTTCCATTATTTTTTTCCTAGAGGCCACTAAGCTTGTGTTCATTCATGGCATCTACAATGGCAAATAAACATGATAACTTCTACTATGAAATATTTATTTTATTTTTTCCTATTTAGACGTATTTGTCAGCATGAGTTTTATGGGAAACCTTATATACAGTAAGGAAACTTGCCTTTTGAAATAGAAACTATCTAATCAGTCGTACTGCCATGCTTAGTTCTGAACAAAAGATGACTGCAGCAAAAAGTGATTATAGGAAATGAGGGTTTGGATTGTTTTCTAAAAATTCTGTCTAAAGCCAGAGATTAACATTTTAAGAGATGTGTTTAAAAGGTTTTTTCCATTTCCTACATATCTTAAATATGTTTGTGTTTTTAATGAGTAGTTTTTAACACTTCATGTTGGAAAATTCTGAATGTGTCAGAAGTTTACAGCAGTGCTTTTTTACATCAAATATAACATGAAATTGTTTGTAAGCCTTTTGGTTGGGTGATGAGCTTCAGTTTCTTTAAGGGCAGGGCTTCCTAGCTATTACAAGAGCATTTCGTAATTGTACGTTTGTAGAATAACTGTGCACTCCTATGCACAGTACAATAGTATAAGAGGCCACAGTCAGAACGATTCAGCCCATCCCTTCACAGCCCTTGCTCCTGTGGGTGGACCACACACCAGGTGGGTTGTCCTGGCCAGCTGCACTGCATGCTGTATGGGTCACAGAGAAAAAGCTTCACTGTGTTCTGGAGTGTGATTCAGCATCTAAAAATACATGCTTATTTTCCCCTAAAAAAAGTCAATTTATCTTAAATATTTAACATTAACTGGAAAAGCTGTTCCATTCCTGACCACATTTATTGGTAAGAATAATGACTCTTGGCATAAACTTAACTTCGAACAGTTTTTTCACATCACTGTTAGCATTATTCTGTGTGCTAAATTTCATTTTCAGTTTTCATATTTTTTATTGGACTCTTTTGTTTTGTTTAATATACTGCTAGTTATAACTCTTTAATTTGTATCTGAATTGGCTACAAATACTTCTGGTTGCAATATTGTAGAAAGCTGCATGAGGACACAGAGACCCAGTTAAAGTCTCTGAATACAACTTAGATAATAAAGACTTATCATAGCGCTGAAAGAAAGCTGCATTTTTCTGTCTTTCAACTGGCAGCATACCAAATTTACATGATTATTTCTGAATATGGGATGCGGACCTCAGGATTTTTGAGTGTTACTGGTTAAATGAAAAAAAGTCACAGCAATATAATAACTGTTTTTGCAGGAGTAATTTTTATTTAACCTGTTTCTTAACTGATATAATTTTAAAGATTTTTCAGCACTCATTGTTCTGTATTCAAGTCAAGTTTTTTTAAAAATTAGCTGTGGTATTTCTTTTAGAGAGATCACTTTTTCTATACTTTCTATTAGAAAGACTCTCTTTTAAGAGTGAACTATTGAGTGATGGCAAGAAAATTAGAAGGTATGCCCATAGCTGTATTTACACACATTTGATGCTGGATTTTTTTTGTCCTTCCCTACTCTACTTATGGAACTTTTATTATGAAAGTCTTTAACTTGTACATAATTTTCAGAGGTTTCCAAACCCTTTTGTGAAAGCAGAGATGTGTGTCAAACTCAAAAGATGAAGAGTTCATTGGCAATTGCCGAACTTGCCTTTTCAGAAGAAAATCAGTTTCATAAGATTTTCACACAAATTGGGAACACCCAAAGCCAAAGCAGAACTAATACCTATTATGAACAGAACCCTGCATACAGCAAAAGCGTTCTTGACAGATGGTCAAGGAAGAATCAGTAAAGAAGTATTCTTAACGGACTATTTAATAGTGCACACATACACAAGGCTTCTGCCATACCAGAGTGTTCAGCTCCCACCTGTACTTTTTTTTGCCAGGAACTGTAATCATAACCATCACTTGTGCAAACAAGAGCCAACAGCATAAGCCTGTCTGGGTTCAGCTGCAGAATCTGCCTTCTCCACTACGGTGGGGATTCTTGCAAGGGAAGGTGAACTTTTCACAGTAGCACCTTACATGGCCTCGAAAGCTTTGCAAACTGTCTTACTATAAAAGTTACCAGTTGTATTTAATGTTGTCATTATGATGTGAGAAACTGATATTTTAATGGGGATTTTTGATGCTGTAGCAGCATAACTAATATATCAGAAAGATTCATCTTTTTTCAGCTTTTCTTTACTTGTCCTCCTTCAAAAAAAGATGGCAGGGGAAGGACTTGTGGAAAAATTAACAGTGTGCATTACAAATCATGTCATTGCCCCTCCTCCTTCCATGCCTCGAGCCCTTTGTTATTATAGTATAAATGTGTAGGAGTAAAGCAATGATCTCTGTGGCTTTTATCCGTGTAATTTCTTTCTTAACCACATTTACTCTCTTTAGAACATCTTTGCAGAACTGAAATAGCAGATAGATAAGGGTTGCTATTTATATTATATTTTTAGTAAGAGGTTCGTTCCTATCGTTTGTCTTACTGGTCTTCGTTGGTACTCAAGGGTGATTTTGAAAAAAATCACACTACTGTACATGAACATATATCCATGTACAAAGCCAAAGGCTGTCAAAGCTTCTCTGGTTTGAGGTTGCAAATTTGGCTAGAACAAAAAAAAAAAAGCATTATTTGGCTACTTAAATATCATTGCAACAAAGTAATCCTCATAACTGCTTAAAATTATCAAGCCAAGCTTGTGTGCACCTTCATATCACAGACACTGTAAATACAACATACTTGAAGTAAATAGTTTAAATAAATAGTTTAAAGCTCTACTGTCTGCATAGAGGCAGATTCTCATGTACTTTGAAGGAGTAGTATTTAAATAGAAAAATAACCAGCAGAGCTATGGGAAATAAAGTATGAGTATAAGAGTCGGAATCTGTTTCTCACCAAGTTTGTTTCTCAAAACCAAAATTCCTAAATTTAGTCCTGGATTAAATCTACTGATTGTAGTGTGATTTCAGAACTCTGCTCTCTCTCTGGCATGTCTTCCTTTATTCTTGCTCTTTTTGGTCAGTTTTTGAGGAAAATTTAAATCAAAGCCCTTCCTTAAAAAGACACTTTTCATTTTCACCTTTTGCAATTTAGAAAGAAAAAATCCTAGATCAAGATTTTATGTTAATTATAACCTGATTTCTCTATTAATATTGTCAGCACAAAAGAATATTCAATGAATAAAAGTAGTTTCCTGAAAGCCCCTAGTTAGAGAAACTATTAATTTAGTTCAAGAAAATTCCTTCAAGATTTTTTCCCAGAATTCATCCAAAGTTAACTCTTTGACATCATTTAGAACTTAAGCTTCATATGATAAGCGCAGAACAATTTCTAAACACTGCAGGTATGTAAAAATGATGATGAACTTGAAACAGAGTCTCAAAATTTCCATCTATTTTATGAAAAATAACTATGAGAGGAATTTGGATTGCCAATACACTTGTGAGCTGTAATCATTTGGCACCTCTGGGAATCAATCACAGGATATCACATGCTGAGTAGCTGTGTGAAACTCAAACTGCAAAAATATTGTCTTAGGCGAAATGAGTTTTGCACAGCTAACAGTCTGCGAGGAAAAAAAACAGTAGGTTCAAAACAGCCAGTACAATCAATGTGTAGCGTCCATAATTGGAGCTTAAAAGTCATTCTTCAAATTAAATTTACTCATTAGCTGAGACCCCACAATATTGCTATTTATATACAAGTATTCACAATTGTTTTCACATTCTCTGTGACGAGTCCCTACTCTTGAATAACCGATAGATGAGGCTGCACTACAGAATGGGAAGAGTGGTTATATGCAGAGCATGTCTACACTGCAAAATAAAATGGTTACTGAGAAGGATGGTTAAGAGGGATTGTAAATGAAACCTTGCTGAGCATTGTCAAACTTTGCCTTATTTTGTATGGGTTCATGTGCTACAACTGTTATTTAGCAATGTAGTCTTAGCATAAGATTTCACTTCACTCATGTCCTCATATCAGTTAATCTGTAAAAAGTCTTGTGCATAATTCATTAACAGTTTGTGGAAATAGGTTTGAAAGAGTCATGATTGAGTTAGATTTACTGGGTTCTTTCCTCTGGCCACCACTGTTCTCAGTAGATGGAAATATAGCTGGTTGTTGTTAGCTTGTTGCCTCTGAAGACTACTGTCATTAGCACAACATAGTAAAGAAACCTAAAAGACTAACATTATTTAGTAGGCCCCCTGGACTCATGTTACTGTTATTTTAGACCTGCAAGTTGTGCATTGTGAAAAACAGGCATGGAGAAAAATAGTTTTAGTTAATTTTGGTCCATTCTCAAATAAGGATTTTAAAATTCAGCTAGTTACCAGTGAGCCAACATAATTTTCAGTGGGAGGGTGTGATTTTTATATAATGTATAATTACAAACAGATATATGAGTGGCATTTGTAATCTGAACTTTTATGACTTCATTGGTGAGGGTTTCATTTTCACTTTTTTATCATATATGCTGGTAATAAGAAATAATAGCTGTTTAAAAATCATCCATCATGAGGAACTTAGATGGAAGAAATGTCAGTTTCAAGCACGGGAATTAAAGACACCTAAATTTAAACTTGCCATTTTGTCAGGAAAAATTGATTGAGAATTTGAGAGATCCTTATAAACATTCTTTTCTATGATAAAACCAGGCAGTGAATGGAGTATAGTCAAAATAAATTCACTAGATGTGACTCTAACCTTGCAAATTAAAAAGCTTGAGAGAAACTTCAGCTAAACTGACCTGAAGGCCAAATTTCTGTTCTCTCTCAAGCTGAATGCATTATTAAAGTCTTAAAATGAGGCAACATAGATGGAAGTGTTTATGAGCATCTTACTTTGGTGTTAAAACTGCCTCCTTTTATACAAGCACTGTTTGTAATTTCCTCCCAGCAGCCTAGATGTTGCTTCTGCTAAGAACAACGTATCCCGGAAGAGTTACCTTTTCACAGCTCTATTTATTTGCTGAAGGATAGCATGGACGATGGCTGTTCTGATGTGTGATTCCCTGCAGTAGAATTCCCCAGCCCCAGAAAGAACATCACCCCACAGATTTTATGGTAAAATGTTATTTATTGAAAGGTTGTAAAAGAGCATCAGCAATGCAGCTGGTCTTGCCTGGGATACTGAGGCTTTGCACAGATAACATAAAATTATTAAATTGTAGCTACTGTCCGCTGGAAGAAAAATTAGTGTGCTACATAATAAAGCAGAGAAATACTTTGATCAAGAAGCTGCAGCAGTTTTATTTAGCTATAACAATGCCTATAGGTATCAGAAACCAATTAAGTAAATGAAGGAGAAAAAAATTAAATGATTCAGTGGGAGCAAGAACAGGTTTTGGAAGTCTGCACAAATGGGGCAGGATGTGAAGTTTTGGCAGTCTTAGCAGAAAGACATAGCTGGAATAAGTGACAAAGGCAAATCATCTACTTGGGAAATGGAAACAACACTAGTAGGGGTTTGGTAAAGGGAGGTTTACTATCAAAGGCTTCTTGGAATTATTTCTCCTGTACCTGAAGGAGAAGCAGGGGTTAGAATATGAAAGAATTCCTTAGCAAATGAACACCCAAAAGCTCCAAATCCTCCAGCCACACTGGATTAAATAAATAATTATAATAAAAAGCTATCAAGCTTTCATATTGTATTTCTTTGTGATAGATCTGTAGCCTCAGTGTTGAATCAGACAAGTTGACTAGTCTAGCGTTATGCAAGATACTCGAACATACCTCTCAATATATGAAATCATTAACTGAATCACCCTCTGGATATGACAAATGATACCTTAATCTGTAATTTTGTGTCTGTTTTCGGGGCATTACTTCCAGTGAGCTGTTCCTGTGACTCATGTTTTTTAATCCATTTTTGTGCAAATACTTATGGAAGTAGTGGCTGAAGATTTCTTTACTCTTTGAAATGAAAAAGCAATTCCTTTTTAAGCCTTCCGAAGAAACATGGCTATTTATCCGTCAGTGTAACAATGTGGTTGGCAGAGGAAATTAAAGCAACACAGACATGCTGGGTCCGGTAACTCTGTAGTTCTAGTCTTTCTAAAAAGTTAACTGTATCATCCCCTGTGAGTGCATGTTCAGATCTTTTTCCCTGTTTGTTTCCATAGTAGCATTTTTCCAGTCATAGTATTTCTTTCTAGCCCTCCCTGTCTTTGTACAGAGGCCCCTGAGATAGAGCACAGTGGACTGTATGGAACAATGCAGAGTCTCATCTTTTGGTGAGATAGGTATCAGCTTCTTAGGAGGAAATTGTGAAGTCACATTTATTCTCATAAAATAGCTCTTATATTAGCACAGACTTAGAATCATTTCTATGCAAATTGAAGATCTGAAGCTTACGAGAAGGCATCCTGTCATGCACTGCCAAATTTCACACTAGACCAGATGATTCAAAAGATAACTCCTTACGGTTAACCTTATGATAATTTCCTTCCCGTTTAAATCCTTCCATGTGTGTAGGTGTAAAGGACAAACTGGACAACTTTCTCACATGCTTCACCTTTTTGAGGGAGATGTTGGCTTATAGTTTGACACACTTGCAGCCACAGTGTTTTCTACATAGCAGCAGTGATCAGAACAGGAGATACTTATTCTTTGAGTATTATATTTGCAGAATCTCGCTTTGGGGTTTTGCAGCTGCAAGCAGAGCTGGAGAACAGTCTAACATTTTCCTTTAGGATCAAAGAACTCGAAAGCTTCAAGAAATGCTGAGAGCCGTAGACTCAGAGATGTGATGGTGAGTCGGCTCCTAATTATATTCTCCTTCTAGCTTCACTATATCCAATCAATTGGATCTGATTTCATCCCACAGGAGACTACAACTCCTAGCATCACTGAAGGCTTTCTGGGTCTTGGTTTCAGGGAGGAGTTCTATCCATTTGGGGTTGTATTTTTTTTTTTTTGGCCAAAATTTAAACTAGATGGGTTATTTCCTGTTCAGTTTTGCTCAGTCAGTTCCTCATTTGTGTGTGCATATGTGTGGGAGAGGAAATTTTATAAAAGAAATAAAAAAATCATATTAAATTATAAAAATACTTATATTCTTAGGTTTTGCATGCATGTCTGTGCACCTCTCCAGCTGCTGAGTAATCATTTCCCCCAGTTCTGCAGGTTAGATCAGGTTTGGGAGCTTGGGGGAATTATTTGTTTTTGTTGTTGTGTTTTGGGTTGTTTTATTTTTTAAAAAATTCTAAACAAAATTGGCCATTTTGCACTATCTGACACTCAGAAAAGGAAATTAACTTATTGAGACAGGCTTGCAAACCTAAATCACAATGTATGTTACTGAATGAAGATAGCTAATATCTCTGGACAGCAAGGCTACTTTGAGCCCTAGGAAACTTTTATTAAGCTACAGCATGGACTCCATCTCTTATAGCTTAGCAGAGTGGAATTTGAAGTTGGACAGTTCATGACTTCTGAATGAACATCTAAATGATGTATATAAAAATTTGTGATGAGCTACCTTTGTATTTAGTATGTCCTAGGACTTGAATTTCATGAAGGTGTTCAGATATATGATCTCAATCCACTTGAAGCATTAGGCATGTCACGATTGCTTAAATGAGCAATAACCATTTAAGCATGATGTAAACACATGGTTGATGAACTGGAAATAAGAATAATTTATGCAGAAAAACCACTTTCTGCACTTTTCACATAAATAATCAAATAATGCAAAAACATCAAAGGAAACCAGGATCATGTCCTCTCAGGTGACCAAAAAATTGAAATATCTAAACACTGAGTGTTTTATCACCACACAACATTCAGCGATCACTTCTGGATAGCACTGATCTTAAGTAAGAGCTTGTAGAACCTTTTTCCTTCAGATACAGTCTCTGACATTCCTTGGTGGGAGAAATTTATCTCTTTTGAAAAAAGATTCTGTGGCTCAAAAAAAAAGGACAAATAATGGATGAACAGAGTGCACCAGTTAGGTGGGTTAGAAATGCAAGGAGCTGGACTGCTTATCCATTATTTCAGGGCATACATGTTGTTCTGCCTTGTTTCCAAAGGCCCCTCTGCCTTCTACTGATTGGGGTGTATGCGTTTAAGTAGGAGGAGAGTGAAATTCTGTTGCAGTGAGGAATATAGTACATAAATCTCAACCCCGTTTTGCCTTGTATCCCAAGCACTCATTTGTGAATACCAAATAGGCACAGAATGTCCTCAGATTATTCAGATGTAAATGCTAGCAGACAGTAAGAGGAAAAGGTGAATTTGGCCAGTAGCCCCTGGCCACTTAATAGATTCTGAAGGCTGCAACAAATAAAAAAAAATCCTCACAAGAAATGAGGAAAAAATCCTGTTCTATTGGGCGTGTAAGGATTTGACTGTGCAGTTTGAACTGGTTCACATAAAAATAATTTTACTCTTTAAATAAAGTACACTCATATTGGCCTTTTCAATTTACTTCTCTTTCCCTTTTGTTCTGAATCACCCACAGTGCACCCCACAGTGCACCCACCCCACAATGCACGTGTTGCATTGCATACATGCATGAACAGTCCAGATTCCACTCTGCTAAGCTATAGGAGTTGGAGTCCATGATGAAGCTTAAAAAATACTTCCTATGGCTCAGCTTGGCCTCACTGTCCCAAGGTATTGGTTATTTACATTCAGAAACAAAATGCAAATTAATAGCAATGGCACCATTGCCTCTTGTACTCACAAATGCTTGAGTATTCAATACTGAATTTCATGCAGGTCCAGAACAGGATCCAGAACAGAGATTACTATGGCTCACTGGATTTCCACAACTGAGTTTTCACAGCAGCCAGTCATTAAAGGGTGGGTGGCTGACTTCTAAAATTAGACAGCCAAATTTTTACGACATCTGTAGTTCAGAAGGAAGCAGCTGTGTGGAAGTTAGTTTAATACTGCCTGTGGTAAAGCATCACTTTTTCAGTTGTCTAAACTTCTTACTACTTATGACCACATTATAATGGGTGATATTAATATCCTGTAACTCTGGTTGCTACAAACTGATGGTAACTTTTTACCTACCCCCCATTAAAGAAGAGACGTGAACACAGTGGACTACTTCCTAGCAACAGCATCATGTCAAGGGAGTTGCGCTTAAATAAATATGGTTTGCTTCAGATACACAGAGAAATAAAAAACATCTTCCTTGTTCAATTTCTGTTGTGGGCAACTGCATCCACCCTCAAGCCCCTATCAATGAATGTAAAGGGAAACGGACTCACTAAACTGCTATGTGGATCAGTAAATCCAACTTTGAACATTAGCATATGAAAAACGTTACGGCCTTGTAATACGAATGCAGGCCAGAGTGAACTTGATCTGTGTCTATTTACTGAAAAAATTTTGACAGGTTAAGTTTATATGGTGGGACTGAGGTCAGGTCAGTTAGCGTTTCTTCTTACAGCTCTCATAAAACTGATGCGGACTGGGCAGCGTGCAGTCTGGCTAGCTTGGTAAGAACATAGTCACAAATCCAAGCCTGGCTGGGATCGTAGAAGAGCTGCTTTGTGATCTAGTGACATACAGTATAAATGACAATGTTTGAGGAACCATGGCCTGAGAGTATGAAAGCGGTTAAAAGCAGTATATTTAACTGTGGCTCCATATGGCCAGATAAAAGATGCGAATGTGTAACAGTTTCAAAGTCGCTATTGGTTTCTGCTGAAAAGCTCAAATAGCTACTCAGTGATTTTGTACTTTTCTTTTAAAAATGCACCTGAATCTAAAACTTGGCTAACATTGTCTCAGACCAGTAGATCTGCAGGAAAAAAAATGGGACAGTGTTTCTCACCAATAGGAGAAAACCATGGGAAGATGGTGGAATCCTCCTGGAAGAAAATGTCCCTGAAAGTTATATTTAATTTAGTTTAAGATTCTGAGAGGCATTATAGAGCTTTTGGAGCTGAAGTGCACAATCTTTCAAGGTTGATTTAACTGTACTGTTACAATCTAGCAGTTTTTAAAACTTTTACTCAGACACCCAAGAAATATCTTTAATTAAATGAATTTTATAAATGAATTTACACTCAAATGTAGATGAAATGCTAAGAACAGTCTTTCATCCTTGTCCTTCCGCATCACTCTATTGCCTAGAAAGACCAAAAGACTCCTTGATACTTTAGCCATGCACTGCATTGCTGATGATATCAAAAAAATTCCCAGTAAGACTGATTTCTATAATGTTACTCTACATTGTACCTACACTCAGAAGCTAGAGTCTCTTCTCTGTAGAGGAGTGGAAAGTATATAAGCAGTGATGGTATGTTTTATGATTTTCTTCCTTTATTCCACTCAGTTTCCTATGAATCTTTCAGATTGAGTACAGTACATTAAAGGGGAGTAATTTTTCATACCTGTGATTTTGAATCTACTTACATTTCTAAGGAACCAGTATTACCTTCCTATACTTCTTTTATAGTCCTCTAGTTGTCATGATCTTGCAGTGATGACATCTGTACCCTGATTATTAAAGCACTCTGAAATGCAAGCGTTTTGCTAGATTCTTAAAAGTCAGGGAGTTGAATGTCAACTTGTTTGCCTTAAAAATATGTTCTTAATCCCTTCTCTAGTTATTGTAGCTGACTTCTTAATCTTGTTAATGTAGATCAGTCTTTTAAAAGGGAAAAAGTTCCTCTCAAATTTAAGGTTACGCAACTGTTGAGACATTCTGCTGGAGGAAAACAGAACACTGCTAGTGTGACTGTTCCCAGGGCTGTTGCAGCATCTACTTTTTCAGTAGTCTACTCAAAAAAAAAGTTATAAGTTAATAGTTAAAAAAAACCAAACAAGTACATGTAGTGGCTCTTGGGTAGATGAGAGTAGTGTTTTTTTTTTTAATCTCTCATTTTATTATGCTTAAGTACCTTTTTTTAGCCCAAAGTAAACTGACATATGAACAATAAACCTGATGTCAAGGCATAAAGCTGTAATAATTACCACATCATTACACGGTATCACCTTCTGAAGAAAGAACTATAAAGCTACACTATCCATATACAGAATTTGGCAGAAAGATATTATCTCTGTCTTTTATAAACATATTAAAAATACCATTTATGAGGAAAACAATGGCAAGCTAAAGCAAATCTGCATGCATTTGAGATGAGACTTCAATGTACATTTCATTAGAAGTCTGCTAGCCTGAAGTCTGGATAAAGGAATGTCAGTTTGTGATGAAAAATTGTTCTAGTGTGATGGATCCTAGATTCTTAAGTCAGAATGTTCTCAACTGTTCTGCTTTTTTTCTGAGCCAAATAGCTCTATGTGTGCATTTAGAGCAGTGTGATGCTGCTCTAAATTCTTGGGAAAATGATGTTAACATCCATATGTGTAAGGTAAGCAAGGATTCATGAGAAGCTATGTATGAACAGACCCCACAGTTCTTAATTTCCTGTTGTCTAGAAGGGGCCTGAAACATAAGGTGATAAAGGTTTTCTATCTTCACATGATAAGCAGCAGTTTTTACAGCTCCTGAAAAGTGCTATGAACTTATTCTTCCATTATAAAATTTATGTTGAAATCTTTACTCACCATTGTCCTTTTACTTTCCTAAAACTGTTTCTTAGAGAGTGTCCCTTCATTTTCTTAAGATAAGAATGCATTTATCATTAATCAATCCATGGAAGTAGTCACCACTGGGATATTCGTTAGAAGTTTTATGATGCATTAATTGTTTAAAAATATAAAGCCTCAGAATACTTTTCAAGTGACCTACTAATGCACATCCTACAGAAAAAATGAAAGCTGTTACTTCTGAAGTATGTGGGTATGTTTTCTTTCTGGAAATATTGAGCAGGTGTCGTAATTTGCAACATATCTGATGTTTCTATCTCATTCTGTCTGTAGATAAGTATGAAAAGTATCTACTGAAATGTATATGTAGGCTTATTGAGGGCATAAAGAACTAGGGCTGAACATAGGTGAAACTTACTAAAAGATATACAGTAGGTATAGTGTGTTTTTGTGTGTGTGTATATACACACACCCACATGTATATGATCTCCTATTCGTACATGTAATTTTCTTATCGCTAATTATAGTCCTCAGTTAATTTTTAATACATTTCCAACTAACATGATATTAAAATGGGCAAATTCTGTAATGAAGCAGTCCGGAAGAGCAAGACTTTCTTTTTAACTCTGAAGCTGAAGGTCGGCTGACACCAGCAAATGCAACATATTGATCTAAGTCAATAGAGAAGTCATGCATTGTGGTGCGTACTTACCAACTGCCTTTAGAGAGGCGTACTTGTTAAGCTCCTTGCCTGGGGGCTGTTGCTCATATGGGTTTGTGATCTGTCCCAGGCTGGGATATGAATGTTGATGTGCCATCTGAGGAAGGAGGGGAGATGTTGGTATGACATTATTCATCTGTGGTGGATCTGCATTAAAGAAAATCAACATGCATTAAAAAAAAAAGAGTCTTCAGGTTTTAACATCATTATCCAGTACAGATTTGGCAGGATATGCCATGAGACTTAGTGCAACAAAACTGTGTTTAATACAAGATGGGAGCTTGAGTATAGCAAACCTATACTCCGGTCAATAGTGTGATTAAAGGCTGAGGAACGATTGTAGCAGTATTTTTGCATCAAAAAGATCATTGAACTAAGAAATAGGTTTTCAAAAGAACTGAACACCAGCACAAATTTATCACAGCTTTAATGCACAAACCAAAACTGAAAGTTTATTCCAAGGTAGCCTAAATATGGGCAATAGTATCATTCTATTTTTTTGTGTGGCTAACTAGCCAGGCTAATTCAAATGTGTTCAGAAAAGCTGCTGCAAATACACAGTTATACTGCCTTTAATATCAGAACTAGCTTGGTTATTTGCACAGCGTTATATTACGTTCTATAGACATGCCCCACAGTGCAGTAGGTGAAATTTTGGCCAATGTCTTTCATTAGGTAATTTCTTTAAAGCTCACACTTTTTCCTCATGTTTTTTCCTTTTCCCCTGATAGTAGGTATCACAGTTTCACACCAAGACAGCGTTTTCTGTATTGGATGCAACTAAAAGCAGGAGCTAATTACTGCTTATGCAGTGTTTTATACCAGTACTAGCCCCATATCAATTCTGTGGTTGATTTGTCCCATGATAGTAGAGATTGCAGCCTGTGTGCTTTATCTCTTTAAGATATATCATAATTTGTTAGTTGTTTATACTATTTCATCCCCACTTCTAAGAAGTTTGATCAAAATTGTATGCTGCACCCAATCTGCAAGGTCAGATTTCAACATGGTCAGCATATCTCTTGAAGAGTCTTTCTCCAGGCTGTGTGTTTTGAGGTATTTGGAGCTGTTTGTCAATCTGAGAACCTTGTCATGGCTTCTGAAATCACAGAACAATGCCTTTTCCTCCTGCAATGGAACCATGTACTGAATTTGTGGCAATACAGTAACTCTCATAGCATCAAGCACAGGATTATGATCAGGTAGAAAGAAAGCTAGATTGTTAGCGGGGAAAAAAAGGCTTATTATGATGGAGTGAATGGACCACCCCCCAAATGCCCACAGGATTTGGCAGGAGCCAAGTGTCCCTGTGGTTTGCCAGGATTTTAAGCGAACTGAGCCACTTGGATTTCCACAGCTCATTAATGAAGCTGAGTGCGTGAGCAGGAGCTCTGTGGAGCCAGTAACGGATTTACTGCAGGGAGAGGAAAGGAAAGCTAAGGGGTTTTTTTTAGTTTCCCTCCCCTTTTTTTTCCTCACCATTACTGCTGCCTGGTGTAGTCTCTGCTATGCAGACTGAGGCTGCACCTGCCTCTGCAGAGCAGTGTAATCACTTCCACCTACTACATATACATATAAACAAGTTGAGAGAGGACCACTAGGCCACTGAAGAATGAGGGCAGAAGTCTGAAACCAGTATGAATCTTCTTGCTGTTACTGGTTTTTAATAGGGAGCAAACTGGTAGTGGATACTAGGTAGAGTTGAATGGGAAATGATTTTCCCACAACAGAGGAGCTTTTCATATTTCAAAAAGTTTTTTTTTTTCTTTTACCAAACAAATGAAAATTGAAATTGGACATTTTTGAAAATATTCTCTCAGGTCAGGAAAAAAATTTTGTTATGATTTCAACATATTATATATATTATTATAAGTTGGCTTACTTTTTTAAAGAGAAATGTCATATTAAATTGAAAAACAGAAAATTGTATTTTCCAAAATTCCCCCCAAAATATTGGATTACCTTTTGAATCTTTTTGATAGGTTTATCAAGCAAGGGCAAGTTTGTTAAGTCAAACCTTTCACAGAAACAGTTACCATCTTAATGATTTGCCATTTTCTAATAAATAAAAGTTCTCAGTAAGCTTCTATTCAGCTATAGTGCTGGTACGTCTTATATAACTCAGTGGAGTAACTATTCACTTACTGGGAACTAGAGTTTGAGAAATCCTACTGCATTTCCCTTCTATCCCTAGAATACAGCTGAAGAAAGCCTCTTGCTCTAATGGCTTGTACTCTAAAATAGTTGGCTACTCTTTCCAAAACATCCATCTTTTCCAAATGTCTCTCTATTATGGTTGCCTCAACATCACACTTTTGAGGAGGAATGCCAGTACCACTGTATCTCACTAACAGGGCAGCTACCAGCAGGGGTGGCTCTGGTAATATGAAGAAAGTATCAACATTTTACCACTACAGTCCCTAATTTTGTTCTGAGTAGATATATATCAGCACTTCTCAGATGCCACTATCATGAATTTCCCTTGTGGCAATTCTTATTATTCAGTCTGTCAAAACATCATGATTTCAGTGTGATAAAAGCATTGTGAACACTGGTATTTCTACTGCCACTGCCAAAGTGACTTGCAGCTGTGGAAGACTTCCAAAAACACTGTAAATAAGTTGTAGTTAACCAGAATTGTTTTTCTAGCTTCTGTCTCTTAGTTAGACCAATCACTTCTATTCAGTCACCTCTTTAACAGTAATGAAGGAAGTTACCCCAGAAATGTACTGGAGGAATTGAATTAGGTACGCTCGTTTTTCTTCTACATGTTCTGTGGCTTTCCCACTTTAAGACCATGTTGTTAGCAGGATTAATGTTGCTGTGTTTTGGTTCTTTGAATGTTTATGAAGATGTAATGAGGTGTGTTTCACATCCCCAGATCATCTTTGACTTCTGTATTGTCACTTCTTGTTAAAAGCCTGGAACTCTTCTAAATTATGAATTTCAAGTAAATTAATGACAGTTATTCTTTCACTGCTGCACTGACTGCACAATACCCCTCATTCACACTCAGGTGCTTACATAAGGCTAAGTTATCACATAGAGAAAACAACTCAAATTACTAATTTAATGGGCCATTTGCACAAGGCCAAACTGTGGCACAGTACATTGAACTATACTGAAGAAAGATTCCTGTTTATGAAGAGATTCCCATTGAACTGGATTCCCAGGACCTAAAGGAGAACCTCAGCTTGATATATTTACCTGTTTACATCAGAAATTTGAATTTTTAGTCTAGATATGTCATACGTGGTGAATGTTCCATTGGTTTGCAAGGCTGATAAACTGTATGTAACCTAATTCCTTATCTGAACGTTCCTAGAATTAAGTGAGCATTATAAATGGGACATTTGTCTTGTTTTCTTCACACATAATTAATTTAATAACGATGAGTAAATTCACCTATATTTGGATGCTGTTCAGGAAATTGTTGTACCTAAATTAACAATGGTATACTGCAAATTTTGTAGCAGATATTGTGGTGGGGAGTATAAGTCTAACCACTGGCAGAGCCCTGGTTTAGTCATGACCAGCTAGCAAGTTTTAAGACCTCAACAGAAATAATTTGACAGTCTTTCAGTTTGAGACTTTGACCTTTTTTCTCCTGAAACTGGATAAATGAGTGTTAAATTTTTGGAAGCAAATAATAATCCATTGTATTATTCAAAATATTTTGGGATACTGTGGGAAACGGGGTTGGTTTCAATTGAAAGAAAGTTTAACCAGAAAAATCCCAACCAATTTTATCACTGAATTCCAGTGCCAAGTAAATCCTTTATATTCGTAAACCAGATATTCTGTGATTGGTATTTGCAAATAGCTGGCTTCGCTGAATGGGGACAACTTTAACCTCAAATCTGTGGCTGTGCTGATACAGTACTTCTGGCAACCTGACACTGCTACGTTGTCCAGCACAGTATTCCGTACAACCAGCTGCGCTGTGCCACTGCCAATATTTATGTATTTATTTTTAAAAGACAGAGAACATGAATGTTGCAAAGAGTCAAAAAACTGTTTGTGCCACAGCTTCTAGCATGAAGACTCAGACCTGATTAGCAATGGTGATATTGTAAAAACTGCAGTATTCCCAACCTGTCTTATTTTCTGCTGAAACCTGGAGATTCAATGCCAGCCTGCATCCTAACCTTCATTAAGGAACTCCCCAAGATTTTAAGGAGTCATTCAAGACAGTCTTAGTGGTTGGCTTTCTGTCTTCCTACTACCAGCCCAAGAGGAGGAGACGTAGAAAGCATGCTAGAGTTCGCTACACAAAAGCTAGACATCTGCTAGGCAGAAAATGAGACATACCGGGGGGGGAGAGAGGAGGTCTTCAGACACTGAAGAGTACTTTTGGCTGTTATCTCCTTAAGAGTTCTAGGTACCAAAAAAGCTTTGTGGGAGGCAAATGGAGCAGAAAATAAGAACTGGAGGGAAGCAGCACCAGAAACGGTTTATAGCTAGAGATAGTGGGTTGTACATCCCCACCATGAAGTCTCACTACTTGATGAAGACTTTCAGCATTAGTTTTTCTGTTTATTACCTCAACCTATATCTGAGCCTGTGCAATTGAAGCTTGCATCCAGATGTCACAGCTAACAGCTTACTGGGATTTTCAAGTGAAAGTGCTTTTGGAGTGTTTCCTCTCCCTCCCTAATTTTAAGTCTGAGTGGCTGTAGCATGCATCACGGTGACAACAATAATGGAATCAGTTGCTGTAGTTAAGCTACATTCCATCCAATTAAGATGATGTCATATCTAATTTATACACTTTATTCAGAAATCAGGGAATCAGCATCTCAGCAGTTATTAAACACAGATAGGAACCTGGAGTGGGAAGACCTGAAGCACTATGGTCACATGTATGAATGTGGAGAGAGAAGGCAAAAATGCAAACACTTTTTTCTGTTTTCTGCACTGTTTGTAGAATTTGTTGTGTTGTTCATCTAGTTTGTTTATTTTGTCAAGAAGCTATGAGGCTTAGGGGAAATATTTGGGGTTAGAGGGAGGAATGCTAGTAGAATGCTGGTAATAATAAGCTTGTTCGCTGAGAGCCAGTAACCTGCCATGAACCTCCCTAAAGCTCAGCCACTAGCTTCTCTTCAGCCGTGGGAGACTGAAACCTGTTCTATAGAGGGGCCTGGGGATTCATTCCTTTCTGTAGCAGTGAAGTCATGGATTCGGTGCTTGGAGGCAAGGAAAATGACAAAAATACATGTGCACAGACTAGAACCTATTAGTAAATGAGCAGTTGCAGGCATGAGAAGAACAAATAAGACAGGCAGTGCAGTAACAAAACAGGAGCGGATGGAGAACGGGCAGCAAAGCAGAATGAGATTTTGCTGTAAAAGCCACCTGCAGACGCATATACAGAATAAATGAGAGCAAGACAGACAAAAGAAGACTGGAAAGTCAAGGGAGATAAAAAGGAAAAATCAGAGCGAAATATAATAATAGCTGAGCATTTTGAGATACTCAGGAGAAAAAAAATACGCCCTGAACTAACTCAAATTGAAAATAACAGCTATGAAAACAGAATAGATCTGAGCAACTAGAGAGTACCAGTAGAAACCTGCTCCCCTCCCCTCTGTAACTGCACTGCCACCAACATGCACTTTTGTCTCTTTATTCTTGAGTCTATTATAGTTAATTATAAGACCAGCTCATCCAGTTTTGCCAAACCATACTCACAGTCCTACAAGACTCACCCCAAAGACACTGCATATGCAATTTGCTGCAGAATCCCAGATACAAAAAAAGCTATATGGTAGTAACAGCATGATTATCCCTGTAAACTAATTCCCTTCAGACCAGTTCCTTTCTGGGTAATATGTCTGTGGTTCTCCATTCGTGGGACTAAGCCTCCTGTCGGGGTGGAAGTCAAACCTTGCAGCCTATGTACTGTGCCTTTTCCCCTGACCTAGATGATTTGCTCTTTCTCTCTCTCTTTGTAAGTATTATATTGCTATTGTCGTTGTCTTTTTATTTAGATCCTTTACCTCTTCCTCCACATCTGCATTAAATGATATATTTTTAAAGGATATTCTTATTTACATCCAGAGCATCACAGCATGCAGGAGCATACAAGGGTACACTCTCTAACAGCTGATGTTTCAAAGTTAGGCTAGACATCCATTACATTATGCACAATTTGTTCATATATGGAGATATGCATAATATACATGGCCCACTAAGTTCAGTAGCCACTCTCTGTCCAGTACCAAATGTGTCACAAGAGGGTGCAAGCACTCCAGGGGTACTTATATGTGAAATCTCTCTTTCTAAAAGGTGTGTGCTTGATCCTTAAGGATAGGGGTTGCAAAAAAGCAATGTGAGATATCCCCAAAACCAGCAGTCTTCTTAAATCTTTATAAAATTCTATTTGCATTAGCTATTATAAACCTGGATGTTATTGTTCTCCCCACAGTCATAAAATGGTATTTCAGCTCTTGTTAAATTAGTGGCACTCTACAGCAACATTTTCCATAGTCTAGTAAAAGTGCTAAGTTAAAGAGTATTTGCTATTATCAAATCTCAAATTCTCTACCATTCTTCACTTTTTCAGATGGAGCTGTGTTATTCTGTGTGGTAGTTTCAGTAAGTCATGTCCCTTATTATATGCAGCCTTTTTTGTTCTCTCATCAGTAGTGTACAAGTCACACGAGTAGTCATATTTTCCAAAAATATGATAGTGCTGAGACAATACATATTTTTCATGGCAATTTATGGTAGCCAGTTCCCTGTTCTGTCTCTGCACTGTATCACAAAAACATTATTGTAACACAGACAACTTGCTCGTCTAATCACCATCACAAAAAGGATCTGAGATGAGTGGGATGGCACTTCATCCAGTAAGAAAATGTTTCTGTTTAATGGAAGTGACAGTCTACAGTGTAAATGCCTGTCATCAAACACAGTCTTGTGCCTTCCTCTGTCCTAACAACTGTAGGAGTTAGTCCCATACTGTACTCTGCTTCTCCATGGTGCTGCTGCATGCAGGTGCCTTTTAGCATACTAGTCTCTAGTGCCATATATTTTCTGTTCATTTCCTCTTTTTCCCCCTTTAATTTTCTATCTACGTTCTTCAGACAGTTAACTGTATGAATGTCAGAAACAGAGATATTTATTTCAATAATTATTTTAGGTGGTATAAAAAGTAAAAGAAAGAAAATAAGTAGTGATGTGGTCAGTCAAAGGTACGGGGCTCTATGGCCATCTGAGGCCAGCAAGGAAAGAGTACACGATGTCCCTGTAAAAGGATCGTTTTCTTACTGAATATGCTACTGCCACTTCATGTTTTAATCTATGGGAAAGGATTTATAGATAACAGTCTTATGCCCGTGAGCCCTTCTGAACTCTGTGTGACAGGGTACAACTGAGGAAAGAGACAACTGGTACTGCTTCTTTGTATATCTCTTGTGTTCAAGAGCTGACCACCAGAGCTTGCCATTTTTTTTCTAGATGAAGACTCTGATGCTGTGAGATGCTGCATTGTCTATGGTCTCAGTGATTTAGGAGATGGGGCCTTCATCATTTTTCATGTTTGGGCTCCTCAATTCTGGTTAGACTCCAAGCGTGTAGGAGCAGAGTTCTGTGAAATCAGCTGGCTGTTTTACTGCCATCTGAGGAGGGTGGGAGTAGGATATCACTGGCCTTGTGACTAAACTGGCTAGAAGCCTCTCTGTTGTGTTTCTCACATTCCTTGTGTTCAGCGTTCACAGTCTAGTAATTTTTTCTGCCCTCTTACATGTAAAAATACTACAGTCTGAGCTTGTTTTTCTGTGTGGACTTCTATTATGTGATACCACTTGTCCTTTTATGAAAGTTATTTTTGTGTCCTCTGAAGGTTTGCTTTTCCTTCATGCTATGCTCTCACTCCCACCCACATTTCTGGCTTTCTTCATCTTCTTTTGCCTCAAGTAGCAGAGTTGAGAAATTAATAAAACCCACTAGTTATACACAATTTGAGCACTGCAAATATCCTTGGCTGTGCAAATTAAGAAGGGATAAATTCAGCAGATTTTACTTACATGACAAAATCTTTTTGCTAAGAAGTTCCTTACACTTTCTCATAAGGTGTCAGTTGTTTCATAAATCAAACAATTCTGTACGTTCTCAGAGAAATAAAGAGTCTGCTAAGATGTACCAGCTCAGGTTCTTTATTCTGCCTGTTTTTTTCTTAATGAAAATATTTTTCTTCCAATAATAAATACAATCCTTTTTTACTTAAAAATGGGAATGTACCTGTCATTATAATCTTTGGTATTTCTCCTAAATGTTTATATGCATTGCTTAAGTTTTTTGTTGTTTTATTTTACCATCATGATCACTGACCACCAATGAGTGTAGAATTTTATGCAATCTGAATACATTAAAAAATGGCTTACTGGAGGCATTTCTCTGGATAATCTATTAGCTATCCCAATATACCAAGGGCTGAGAATGAAAACGTTAGAGGATAAAAATTCTAAAAAAAAAAACCCAATTACTGACTCTTTCTTTTATATTTGTTATATACTATTGTATGTAAGCAGTAACTTAGTGGTCCACAACCTATATAGCACGTAAGGAGCAGTTTGCCTGCAGGATTCCCTCACGCTGACCATGGCATAGGCAATTAAAGAATTAGGTTTATGGCAGCAATAGAGTTAGAATTTGAAGAAAGTTGCCCAGCACTTTGCCTTTCAGTCAGCAAAGTTTGGGACAATTTCACTAGCGGGGAGGTACTATCATCCAGCTAACATGGGGTTTGAGAAATATTTTACCAAAATATGTACCTCAGCTGTGCATATCCTAGTGGCATAGGCTATCCTGATATACCTGCCCAGGAGTGGAGAACAATGAGCTGTATACCTGTCTGGCATAATTTAGTTTATTCTTTTAGTCTTTCTAGAGATGAAAATATATTGGTACATTACAATGAAGCTGCAGTATCTGGTTACGGATCTGTTCTTGCCCAATCCGCATGCGCAAGTCTTACTAACATCAGTGCAGTTTTTCATTTGTTATTTTGTGTTAAGCAAACAAAAACTCAGAGAGAGAACTCTGAAGACCAGGGAAGAATTAGTGTTCTGTTCTCAAAGAAATAGCCATGATTTTTTATGTTTTAGAATATTTAAGAATAAAATTTACAGATTACTGAGTGAGATGCATGGGTTTTTGGGGGTTTTTTTTTGGTTGTTGTTTTTGCATAGAATTAGAGAAAATACAAACGAATGGCTCTTCAAAAGATTTTCTAGTTTATTCCATACTTCTCTCAGGGAGGACTAACTATACTCTTGATAGATGTTTGCCATGTTTCTAAAAAATCTCCAGTGGGGGGCCCCTCAGCCTTTCTACAAAATTTAGTTCAATTCTATTCAATAGAATTAAATAATTCTATTCTAATGGTATCCTCACAATTAGAAAACTTTTCCTAAAATCCAATTTAATTCTTCTTTAAGGCAGTTTAAATGAATTAGTACTCCTTTCTCTTAAGGATATGGAGTACAGATGATTACCATCCCTTCTACAGCAGTGTTTTAGTATTTTAACGTTGTTATTAAGGTTTTCCTTCAGTCTTCTTTGTACTAAATAATAGGAATTCTTTCAGTCTATTCATATGGAATGATTAGCAATCTCATAAATAACTTTCTGAACACATCTTTCTTAAGATCTGGTATCTCCTCTGTTTCTTATATCTTACAGGATCTGTACCTCTTTATGCATCCTAGCGTACCATTTATTTTTTGTCATGAGCATGATATTATTGATTCATTTCTGTCAGTGATCCCCTAAAGCCCTGAGATCCTTTTATGCTCAACTGCTCCCTATCTAGTCATTCTCATCCTGTCATCATTTTTTTGGATGATTATTCTTTTGCATAGAAAATTGTGTCTCTCTTAACTGAATTGCACCTTATTTTTTGACATTATTTTTCCAACTTTCTAAAATCTTTTGTATGCTAATTCTGTCCTCCAAGATACCTCAAACCCCAGCTGGGTGTTGTCCATAATAAATTTAAAATTCTGTTCCATCTTCCTCCTCATTAATGAAAATATTGCAAAATATTAGAGACAGAATAGGTCCCTGCAGAAGTCTGCTCAATATATCCTTCTATTTTGAAAAATATGAACTGTTGGTGACTATTCTCTGAATGCCATTTCTAGACAATTTTGCATCTACCTTCCAGAAACAGTTTCTGAAGTCTTGTTAAAATCAAGATTTATTACATCTATGGCTTTTCTCCTATCCAAAGGGTCTGTGATACTGTCATGGAAGGAAATTGCTTAGGTTTAGCTCCGTTTGTTCTTGACGTATCTACGCTAGTTGTTACTTGTGACCAAATTTTGACTAGGTGCTTTAAAAAGTTTGATGAATTATCTGTTTATTTCCATTCCTTCCTCTCTCCTGTCCCTTAATTCATGAATTAAGCTTAATTAACTGAATTGCAATTCTGTTCTTTCTCCTCTTTTAAGGCTTGACAGCGCACTAGTTCTTTGACATTCTTGCAGAACTTCATCCATCTTCGATGCGTACTTAAAGACAATTGCACGTAGAGGACTGAACCCCTTTGTCTACATATGCAGGATACTTTCTTCTGGACCATCAAGTATGAACGCAATTTACTTAAGTGCTCTTGAAATCTACCCTTTCTGTCCTCAGGTATGACCCCCTCCCTTTTCTGATACTAGTTTTGTAAGTTTCTGGAAACTATTGCAATTTTTAGTGAATACTGAGGCAGTGTCCTCTAAAAAGGATGATGTGAGTCTTTGAATCTTTAATCATCAATTTGTACTAATTAAAACTCTTTTCAAAATGAACTGTTTTGGCGTCCTATACATGGTTCCCTTTTAGTTGATCAACACCAAGTCTTATATAAACAAACATTTATTTGAGCCACAACAATTTTGATTGGACCTTTTATGTAAAATGGTAGTTTAACATTTAGCTGATTAGTTAGGATGTGTTCTGCATAGTTCTTTCAGTAATTACTAGATTGAAATTATTTCCTATATATATATAGTGCTATTATATCCAAATATATGCACAAGAGTTTCGGGAGGAAAAAACCCAAAATTTAGGTAAGAAAGAGGATCAGACAAATAGCTTCTTTTGAAAAGGAAAATGCTATCGGGGAAAGAAAGGATATGTTCTTTCCTTCTCTCTTATTTTTAGCCCATCTCATTTGCTTTAGGTCTCTGAAATGAAACTTGAAGTATCGTAAGACAAGCAAAGTAGACTAACTATACAATATAAGCATAAATACAAAGTTGGTAAGTGTCCAGCTCATTTTCTCTAGAGTAAATCACTTCTAAGCACACAGGCTAGGAAATAGGTTATCATGGCACCTTGCAGATAAACAGTCTGACTAAAATTGTGTCCTATTTACAGAGCTTCTCAGCAGAAAGAAAACATATTTTACAAACTGTGATTTGAGAAGAGGCATATATTATCAATTTACAAGGTTCACTGGTCTTTTTAGTCACTGCGTTGTTACCAATGTGTTGCAGATGCTTAGGTTATTATGCTTGCTATGTACTTCACACTGGTCACAAACCCGTTACTTCTGTTTGTAACTTTCTCAGTAGTCACAAATGTTTCTTAGTGTAGCTATTGATGACATTTTAGCCAGCGGTGAAATAACTCTGTTTCACATTTAGGCACTAGAGACAAGAAGAAAGAGAAAATGGAAAAATAGGTTTTAAAAAATATTTTACTTTTTGCACTTAAAATTATGAATTTCAGTTCCTCAAAAAATGGGAAGAGAATATACATTTGCTTTTTTTAGTGGAAAATAAGAACACTTTTTGGAAATGTCATTAAGCTATTTATTAGGTATCAAGGTCTTTAGTTTTAAATTGCAATTCTGGAAGAAAATGAATGTCATGTTACTAGATGCCATTTAATTTTAGCATTTTAAATTATCTTAAGGATCATTGAAAAATATCCTAGATCACTTTGTACCTCCTCCCATCATTTGATCCTCTCTTCTGGTGATATACATAGAATGCTGTTGCAAGCAGTACAAAGTGGATATGAGTGTGGAGAAAAGGGGGGAAAGAGAAAGTCTTTCCATAATTAGGACCTAATCTGCAGGAACATTATATTTCCTTTAAACATTTCAGTAATATTCACATTTTATTTTGAACCTTTAGGCTTAAAAGGCAACCGTCTCAATCCTCATGTTTTAAGACCCTCTTCTTGTACAATTTCTGTGATCAATAAGGTCTGTACACATACACTAAAGTGCAACATAAAGATGACCTAGTTCTATTTTTGCATTTTTAATGGCCTTTTGTAGAGTGATAACTCCACTGCTATAAAGGGACAATGATGAACATGTGTTTCAATAAATGAGAAAATTCTTCTGCTTTAAAGCAGCAGACTTCAGTGGCTTTTAAAAGACTTCAGACACCTGAATAAAGTTTGAGATTATCCATCCTATTACAGCCTTTTCCCTAAAACGCAAGTATTTCCTTCTAAATAGGCTTTACTAAAAGTGACTATCACAAAAACTGCAGTAGACTAGTTAAAGGTCACTGGGGTCACAGCAGTAAAACCAGAGATTTTACTGAGATTAAGGCATAATGGTCTATTTTATCTAGTGGTCACAGGCATGCAGCTTAGTCAAGAATACTCTTCAACATATGCAGCTGACCTGAAGGGAAAGCTGAAAAAAAGCTCTACCCATCCAGTGATGGAAATCCAAATGGCTGGTTAGTCACATGAGAATGAAAATGTGAGCTTGTGAAAACCATTGTGCTATGTGCTGTAGATGTGCTAAACATACCTTTTAGCGTATGTGAATGTTAACACTGTTGTTGCCAATGCTGAAAGTACCACAGCTGGGACCTTTTGGTTGGATCAGTACCCTGAGAGAGCGTGCTCATGACCTGTCCACCATTCTCTCTCATCCTGCCATGACAGGAGTAAATGCTGGAACCCTGCAGTTGCTTCCACCACATGGCTGGGTGAGAAGACTGCCCTGCCAGAAAGCTGTGCCGTGGCAGCAGCTTTCTCTCAGAGCCTTTTCTTTTTTATTACTTATTTCTGCTCAATATTATCCTAAGTTATACCTTCCTCTGTGTATTCCTCCTCTCTATTACTTGTGAAAGTGCAGAGAGTGACCATTTGGCTGTGTGGCATCTTTAGCCACGTCTTCTCTTCAAGTTTATAAGCATCTGCTGCATTTCCCAGAATAATATCCTCCATGCAGGTGTCTGTACTGTCTCAGAGAAGCAGGACTAGGATATGGGTCTATATATATTTGGATCTATATATCTATTTGGAGAAATATCTCCAAGCTTACTCTTTGGTCTCCATCATATATCTGAAAAGCCAAGATAACTTGCAGTGAAACCATACTCCTCCTCTGCTCTGCCTCAGTGCCCAGACACATCTTTGGTGCTAGATGAGGCCACTGCCAGCCACTAGAGAAGTCCTAGAAGAAGCAGAGGATCTGTTTGACTCCAGTACAGCCATCTGCACCACCACTGAGACAGGTTTCCAGGCTCATGAGGAGCCACTATAGCTGGAAGCAAGTCTACAGTCTTTGCAGAAATGTGGCTCTAGCCAAAAGGGCAAGATTAGAGCAGGAACAGTGTCAGAAGTCCCCTCCTCCTTACCTTATCATGTCTTCATATGGAGATATGATTCTCCATAGCATATCTGTGTGACCTTTGCTCACCTGACTGCAGCACTGATTACAAGCACCAGCTCACCCAGACCCAGCACTCCGCATCCCTGAACGTGTTTGTAGAAAGGTATAGTCTTTATGTCCTGGCTGCCACCACTGGCTCAGCAGAAAAGGCAGACAGGAAAACTTCCAGGGCCATGTCCCTTGTTCCATCCTAAACCTTTTACCTTGTTCCTTTTCATGGCTGCCTTTAAGGAGGCTGTTACAGCAGGAGGTGAATATACTGTTGTCTCTAGATACACAAAGGTGGCTCTCCCTCCTCAGGAGGGGGGAAAATATTATACCAGAATTTTTTGGTTCTGAAGAAGAATGACAATACAGACCTCTCCTGAAGCTGTAAAGGCAGTGTACTTCCATTCACGTAACTATGTTCAGAATGGTCACACCAGGCACAGTTACTATCCACTTGCCTTTCGCCTTTCTTCTCGCTTTCACGTTGCTGGTTTGAGAAGACAAAGTTATATGGTACATGCCACCCCCTTATGGCATAACAACAAGAAAATGAGAGGAAGATGAGTATTCCCTTTCAATTGCTGCTAGGTCAATTTAAAATAAAAGGTATCCAGCTCTTATGATTATAATACGAATGTCCACAGAGTGAATATACAGCAAAGAAACTGGTCTCAATAAACTACTTACTGGTCAGTTTCTTTTATTGTTGGGAATTTTTTAAAAAAATTAGATTTATTTAATGAATTCTCTCATCTCCTATACAATTCCTTTCATGGCTTGTATTTGCTTACTATTATATTCATTCCTCTCGCTTACTCATTAGGAATTGATGCATTGTATAATTTGTAGGGTGAGGCAAAAGCGTGATCAGGTGGAGCTGACAGTGTGAAAACTAACTTATGCAATTGTTTGGGGTGATCTTTTGATCAGTGCTTAGGCTAGCCTTTACTTTTTTCCTAGTGAAATTAAAAATTGTCAACAATTAGCAAAATCAGGCAGATTTATAACATTGCTGGAGCTCTGTCTGAGTGTATTTTATGAAGACCTTAATGGAGTTAGACCAACTGAATAACAGTAGTTCAGCCTTCTCTAGTTCGTCATCACAGTTCCGTTTACAAGTACAGTGCTGATGGAATTAGATTTGCAGTACTCCTTATATCGTCAACACCACGCACAAGCATCAGTGCATTTGCACTCCTCAATGCCAGAATGCCCTAAGCTCTTGTGGAAGGACCATACCACCCTGAAAACATCTCATTCCCTTCATCTTTTCTGACCTTCCTGATGAGATCAGCTTCCCATTAGTTTCTCTTTCAGTGGTGTGTTTTATAATGTATTCACAGGAAAGTGACTGAGATCAACAACCCTTTTCACAGAAGCCACTGAATAAGAATTAGTTGTTACATTAGTTCTCAGCCCCTCACAATCAAATGTGGCTCATGCTTGAATTGATGCCTTGGAGGTAGTGTGGTGGTTATCCCGTCACAGGCTCCCTGAGCTCTAGTTCTGTCTTTCATTAAACCATAGGCACGTTACTTGAGTCTGGTATACAGCAGCTCTCTTTGGTATCTGTACCCACGTAGCACTGTCTTTCCTCAGTAAGGCAGTGTACTAATGACTGAGATTTCTGATTTAAGGATTTTACTTTGTTTATTTAGTAATAGCACAAATAAAAGATTGTTGTCCCCCAGTCCTTTGCCTTCCAGAAGGGTGAGTTGGATGAGTTCACTGATTGTGAGAAACCTTTCAAAACTGGGTCCTTTCCCTCTTGATAAATTGATACTCAAACAGGAATACAGGGTGCTTGGGTTTCAACATTTTGTAGCAGTGTAACTACAACAAATGTAACTTCTTCTAAGAAGCATGAATAGCTGATACAAAATGATGATTGGGAACTATGACAGTTTATTTAGCAGTGATACTAATTAACAGTCGTGTTGAACTCAAGTGCTTCTTTGGCATAGTAACAAAGCCCAGGACAGATTTTGAATGGCTGCCCAGCGCTGTGTGCCTAAAGTAAAATATGTGGCAGAAAGCAGGCTGAATAAGGGACACAATTTACGTCCCTGTATAATATAACCTTTTTTGTCATTTCTGTCTCCTTATTAGTAGGACTGTTTTCACCAGCTGATCCTTCACAATGCAATTCACCTTTGTACAGGTCTCAAAAATAGAATGCAGAGCTGAGAAGAAAAAAGTAAAATTGATGCTTCTTTTCTCAGACAATTCTAGTGATAACCTGTTACTCTGCATACATTATTTTTAATGAACTGCAGAATGTCCCTTTAGCTTTCTCAGAATGTCTTCCAAGAACGAAGCTTTATGGACTCCTGCCAGGCATACAGACACATGATTTGCATGCTGTCCCTTTCTTTTCTCGTTGGTAACAAAACTATTTCGGCATCAGCCTTCTTACATTTCCTTCAGTCAAATCTTACTCTAAAACTTACAGAAGCCAAAGCCTCAAGCTGCAGTGCCTTAGTGTCAAATCCAGTGAGGTGCTGAGTGCCCCATTTTTCTGTGGGCTTTCATTTATAAGAGCTTAAGAAGAACTTGAAGAACTCAGGTGAAAACCTGGGCACATCAGAATCGGTAGATGCTAGGCATGGAGTCAGATTTTCCTTCGAACAACTGTTAGCTGCCTGGAAGGCTTTTCTCCTGAGCAAGCAACTTCCTGCATAGCAGGCTGAGGCAAGGAGCTCTTTCAATATTACACAGATTGTTACAAAGGCTTTAACATACAATCCTATTATTATGTATTTATTTCTGGCGTGTTAAGAACTTCCAAGCAGAAAAAGACACAGTCCCTGCCCCAAGGGAAACCTGCTGGAGCTCTGCTATTTGGTTGCCTGTGCTCTTGTTCTGTGACCAAAGGCTATGCCCTTGAATTAATTGTGTCAAAACTATTGGTTCTCACAGCTTGTTACTGTAAATAATCTCTGTTTATAATAATGGATCATTACTCAAACTTCCCACAGAAATTCAATATGCTGTAGATGTGTTTTCCTTTGTCTTTATTATATTTTACCTCCAACTTTAATCAATACTACTTCAGGAAAATTCTCTCTCTATATATTTGCAGCTACAAATACTGTGGGTAATGATTCCTTTCTGGTATTATTAAAGATGAATCAAATAGCAATAATTTAATCTACCCTTCTATGTCTTAATTCTGGATTTTTAGATTATGTTCTAAACTTTTGTGTGGTGGTTCTATGACCTGATAAACAGCTGTCATGTTTCACTCAAGGGCAGCATGATTCTTGCTAATAGGTGTAGTGATCCCTGTATTGAACTGGTAAAGTAACCAACCTCTCTCGCTTTCCTTTCAAGGAGAAGAAAAGTAGACATTCAATTAAACAGTAGTAGTGGACTCAGGAATTTTAGCTTGATTCCTGACTACACCATGACTGTCTTGGGTAATCATAGTGAAGTTGCTGAAAGACTGTAAACAGGGCATCTAAATCCCTACTGGTATATTTTTTGGAAACCTAACATTTCGTACACTTCTGCCACTGTTTTTATATTTGCATGTGTAGAATTGTTATAATATTGCAGTATTTTTTCATCTTGAGTAATTCATCTGTATAGTCTTTACAGCAGCAAGTGTTTTCTAATGTACTGCACTGGCCTGTACTGGAATTACTGTATGGTTAGAAAACTAGGTGTTACCATGAGGCAACTTAGGCAAGTAGGAACGTTTCAGTTTCCAGTGGGAAGAAATGGTTTGTACAGCTTCGTTTCATCAAACAGTTGGGAAAAAAATGAAGTTGCACAAAACTTTATAAACAAATGAACAGCAATAATGTCTGCAAGACACTTGAGTTCTCTCATTCTGGTACAGCATACTTAATATTTATCCTACCGCATCCTGTGCAAACCACACAGTGTAATTTTGTAGCCAGCAACCCAGATGCCTATATTAGAACTTGGGCTCTTAGTGCACAAAAAACATATAGGCAAGGAGATCTCCATTTGGTGACAGCAGCAGGATCTTCTAGATTAGATTCAGCATGTGGGAGAATCACTTGTATCCACAAAGAACCACTAGTTATTTGTTTCATTCTCTAGTACTTAGATGAATTCATGTCAAAAAAAGAAAGAAAGAAAAAAGCTTTTAAACAGAAAAGCCTTTGCCTTTTGTTAAATATCAGTTGTGATTTAGGGTGAGCAACTGAATACAAAAAGTAAAGGACATATATACACAGAAACAGGGTTGGACATCAAAACAATTTTTCTTCTGAATACTCGCTCTGGCTTATATTGGGATTACCAATGCTAATGCTTATTAATGCTAAATCTTGCAGAAAATAGTAGAAAAAATACCAATTATATATTTATCAATTGCACATAGTTCATTGAATGTTACAGATATTTACATTGTAATAGCCATGTAGAGCGTGGAAACTATAAGTCTGTCCGGATGCATTCCATATTTTTATTATGGTATTATTTTTTAATGTTCACAGTGGCCAATAAACTTGGTTGTGTTTCCAAATGATATCAAAATTCTGTGATTTGCCTGCTGTCAGGATATAATGGAGAAAGGTGTATAACTTTGTGACTTTTATCCTATGGATAAACCACCAGAATACCTCCTCGGTATGTCAACAGATTGATTTCATTCACTGAAATAAACTGGAAATCTTTCTCTTTCAGACAGGAGACAGACCAAAAAAGCAGATAAATATGTTCTTAACTGCCAGTTATGAATCTGTTTGGCCTTGGCAGAACTGAAAAATGTAATAGGTTATTTCTAACTGTTCTCTCTGTAATTCAATAAGACGAGAATAAGAAATTTTCTATTATGTTTTATATTTTCTTTCCTCATGGGTGGATGAATACCCTTTGCTTAGCTATTCCTTTTCACAAAATAATAAAGGCACAAAGGGCATTTCTGTAATTTATTATACATGCATTGGTCCACTTGACTAGAGTTTGGTGAAAGAATCTGACCTTAATTACGATAAAGGGAATTCAAGAGGTGGGACAATTCTGTAGTTGTAGGGACTCTGTCTTGTAGATATGTATCTGTTTGTTTTAGAATATTAACTATTGTCACTCTCCTAGCAGGGTTTCCTTAGAGAATAGTACTTGCTCACGTTGATACTTGCATTTCCTGTTCTGCATTTCAACAAGGGCTTGAGAGATTTTGTTTGACTAAAGACAGTAGCCCAAAGCTGAGAAAGAGAAGTGAAATATACACCTATTTTTCAGAAGAATTCTTGCAAGTAAACTATGCATACTGTGCTTCAGGATGTTATAATATCAGTTTTTGATACGGAGTGAAGGAGAAAGCAGGTGCTGTGTTTTTTAACAAGCGAGTTATTCTGCTAGCAGCAAGGTTGCTTACTCTTTGTTCATTGCATACCAGTCTGCTCAAGGAATGATAGTGTTCAACCACGGATGCCATCCAGGACAACGCAAACAGTTGTTAAAAGAAAAAAAACCCACAATATTTAAATTTTAGGTTTGAACTGATAAAATCTCAGCTCTTGGCAGGAGTGCAATTGAGTTAGAAGGGCCCTCTGCCTGCGTGTTTCTCAGCAGGCATAGCTAATCCTGGGAGACACAGCACTATCATTTCTAAAACCCAGGCTCGCCTGTACAGAGGTAGATCAGGTATTGCACATTACCATATTATAACTTGTAAACATTTTACTCATGTGAAGCCCTAACCCTGCTGAAGGCAGGGACCAGGGCAGGATTTCACCCCTAGTATTTTATTTTCCATGTGGGACCTGACTGAGGAAAAGCAATTGAACACAGTGTATTAAACATCTCATGCCATGGGGTTATCCAGGCCCTTAAGTGTTTTACTGGATAAAGACCAAATCCATGATAGTAGATACTCCTCTTTTTCTGTAGTGGGGTTTGGAGAAAATCCCAGGTTTCAGCAATACTGCTCATAGGTATCACTTTTTTCAGGATTCAGCCCTTTCAGCCACACAAACTGATTATGCAGACTAATAGCAAAGATTTGCATGAGGGGCTGGGGAAAAGTCATGTTATATAATTGTTATAAACCCTCCCCTGAATATCTTTGGTTGATACCTGAATATCTTTGGTTGATACCTATTTCTAGGTAGAATTCAATTATGCAGTATCAGAGCCAGTATCAACAGCGCAAAATGATTTAGATGCACATAGCCAGAAGTAACAGTACACATTAATAATCTGAATCATTATCTTGGTTCTGTTATTGTGATTGTTTCCCAAAACAGAATTAAGAGAGAGATGTGCTGAACCTCTGAAGGTTCTGCAAATTACACTGAATTAGCAGCAGTTATAGGTGAACCAGGCAACCACCCACTCCTACATTTGTAACTGTGTAATACTAAACATGTTTAAAAGTGTTGATATATTGTAGCCAGTAATTGTGTCTGTGCCTGGCTCCTAGAAAATCTCAATTTTGACAGTGTAATGGATTTTACGTGAGAGCAGCACTATTAGGACAAGACAGGGTTGAAGGCTATGGATGTTGATGTCAGTTTTTCACTTTGTCCACTGTGGTTGCTCCAAAGACAGTGCTGATTCTCTAGGTTTCTTATCTTTAATTATAATATGGGAAGAATGATACAATATAAAGTGATTTGAAATAAATTACGGACACTTTGCTTTTAGGAATAAACCCTGATATATTTACTGTAATAAACTCATAGGAGTTTTGACCATTAAAAAAAAAAAAAAAAGTGAGTTTTGAACCTTGGTTAAACTATAAAGTAGGTGTATTCAAGTTGCCTGTCCCAGTGGCTTATCTACTATGCTAGAATATGATCCCACTAGGCTTACATATAGGAAATCCTTAAAATTTTAGTTTTAGTGGAATAAAGCTGTAAATACCATATGACTCCCCTGTTGTAGTAGCTACACATAGACACAATTTAAAAAACATAAATAGCCTGTAAAGATTAAGGTAAAATATATGATTCCTTGGGAAGGCTAGTACCTCGTCAAAGTCAATTGAATCCTGGATTCAGAGTATGATTTCCTTAATAATAGAAAAAGCTAGAGGTTGTAATAAAATGTAATAATTCTGAGAAAGTATAAAGAAATATTGTTTATGATTTGTTAAATTCTGAATTCACTTTTATTTTCCAGAAAAAGCACCTGAGCTAAAGAAGTATCTTATGCAAACATCTGAAGCCCTGTGCATAAAACTTTAGCCCCTGGCTTGCCTTTGATAGGTCTCAAATGAATTGTTCTGATTTCAGAACAAAGTCCAATTAGAGCAGCCTGTTGACTATCAACTAAATATATAAGTATTATGGTCTCTATGTAAATAAAATATTGAAATTTAATTACAACTATTTAAAATTATAGCAGATTCAGTTGTGAAATCATGTTTTCTTGTATAATAGTATCAGCGAGGGGAAAAATAAGCAGAAATAAATGTCTGTGGACAATTCAATTCTAATTGCTGCTGGCATTAATAACATCTATTATTCATGGTTTTTCTCTTAAATACCATAAATCACTGCTAGTTTTTTCTTTCTCCAAAAAGGATGAAATGAGGATGTAAATACAGTCTTTTCCCCTTGTCCTAAGTCTTCAGAAACAGACCATTTCATAAGCTTCCTAATGAATGCCATTGTTTATCCCTTGGTTGTTCTTAGGATGAACTCCTTTGCGCTCTGAGCCTGAACATATTAAAGTCCATGGCATCAGGCCTGAGACCCAAGAACGTGATGCTTTCGAAAGAGTGGATTTTCAAAGAAGTCTAATGGGGACAGGCATCCAGCTCTCGTGGAATTTGTGATTTAGATCCGTAGCTAAAGCTGGTCAGAAATGCTTTGCCTAGAGAATGCTGGTTTGTGAAGATCAAAGTGTTACCCAGGGGCAATTTGATTTGAACCAAAGACTAATGAAAAATTGACAGGTTTTGAAAGTTGAATCTTTGTCAGCTTATCTGCCTAGCACCTCAGCTGCCTGCCCAGCAAGCCAGCCAGGAACTGAAAGCTCAGAAGCCAGCCCCGACGCTTCCGCTCAACCAGGGCCCATGTGGTGCACTGCTGGGGAGATGATCCCCAGCTTCTGGCTGCTCTCCAGCTCTCGGGGCTGGGGGCAGAAGCTGGGAGCGCGGAGCGCTGGCTTTCGAGCCTGCAGCTCCCCGGCAGGCGGCTGGCAGGCCCTGCTTCTGAGCCCCATCCAGCGAGGGAGCCTGCTGCGGCGGAGAGGCAGCCAGAGCTAATCCCCTTTGTTACTTTGGTACTCTTGGCTGTAACTGTTGTGGGGGATTGAGGGTTTTTGGGGTGTGGTATTTTTTTCTGTTTTGGAGAGTTTTTTGGTAGTAAACAACAAAGGGATGCGTATTCAGTCATTACTGAGCAGTAATATGTATCCAGAATTTCTTCATCCTGGAGTTCTATGTCCAAAACCACCCCAAAATGAAGAACATAAAGGTATTTTCCTGATACAGAAACAAACAAACAAACAAAAAACATAAGCAAAGTTTCAGTCTTCTGAAAATCTGGTTGCACTAGAAAAGATTCCTTCAGCAACCAAAGTTTTAATAGTGAATAATTCAGCATTCTGCTGACCTTTACAAGTTTAGCCTTTATGTAGGAATGAACTGTTTGAAAAATGTCTCTAATTTAGTTGTCACAAACAGGCATCAGACTTGTGACTGATCTGTTTCATGAGTAGAGGAGCTGGCTTCATTTTGTTTTTTTTGCCAGCATCAAGCTTGATCTTATGCCCCATCTCCCATAGTTCTCAGCTGCCTAGTAACTTCCATTCCTTCACAAAAAAGGCTATTTGAAAAAATGCGTGCACATGTTTAAGAAAATGAGAATAATAAAAAAGTAATCTTGGCAATTATTGTTGCTTACACATTCAAAAACAGATTCTCTGTTTCAAAACCCCTGCTGTGCCAAGCTGGTTAGTGAAGGAAGAGGGATACAGACTTATTGTTTATATGCCACATACTATATATGTTATATATACATATATACATGAGTGAGAAGAATGTCTTTGAGCTATATGCTTGCAAGGAGCGAAGTGTAGACTGTTTGCCTTACAGACAAGGGTATGAGACATAATAAGGAAACACTTATTACCTATAGGGCTCAGCAACAACAGCAAACAGACTCCAGCTATGGCTGGTCATTATGTAATGCCAATTGCTCGCCATTTTGGAGTTCTTTCCACTCAAATCTAGCTCCTAGTAGTTCAGCATATTTTATATTGTAACGGACAAAGGCAACCTGATGAGCGACAGGCAATGTCTGATACCTTAAGCCCTCAGAGCAGCCTGGCCTCCCCCCAGCAGAGAACGGAAAAGACAACTATAGAAGATAAATATTTCAAAACAGATTGTACTACTTGAAAATGTGTGAGAGAGTATTTCAGGACCCCTCTGTTAGAAAAAAAAAAAGAAATAGAATAATCAGCAAGTACAAATAATTTGGAAAATATTGTAAATTAGAAACTGACATTTTACATCTATTTTTCTTGTTTTGCTACTTCTTATCAATCCTCTTCCAAACAATGGAATAAATAAGTAGCAGAGAGAATACTCTGCCCGTATGAAAACTCTTTTTATATTTCATTAGAAACAAAGACATAATTGGATCATTAAACTTCATTACTTTTCTGGAAGCTAATGTAGCACTCCTTTTTTATGGACACACTGATTGATAACAGAGAATGTTTACAGCTAAGCTTACAGATTGCAAAGAAAGTTGTTATGAAATATGTTATTAAGACTATAGATAAGTAATTAGAAGGCGGAGAATAGCATCACTGAAAAGTAAGAATACTTTCACTTTGTAGGTAGTTCTGTCAAAGGCCATCTCTTTTCTCCTGTTACTTAAGATAAAAATGTACCAAAGATTAGACCCCATGAGTAGGATTCACTCTTGTTTAAAGGAGTGAACACATGGCCCATATGGCAACTGAGTTTTATTTATGCGCTATGTTAAAGTTCTCAGTGTATTTTGACTGATATCCCCTAAACCAGGGTGGCTTTTCTTCCACAAGACTGCAAGACTGATTTTCAAATGTATCATGGGCTCACATGCTAGTAGTTAGATTTATGACTGGATCTGAGCTCAGTCCTTACAGGGCAGAGCAAGCCTGTGGGAGAGCCCGGGAGGGATGGGATGTGCCAGCAGAGATGCGTGTTGCAACTCTCCAGGGCCAGAGGACACATGAAGGCATTGAGCAGGTTCTCCCTAGCCCACATGCATGAATCCAGAGGGACTGAGATCCTTGCTTCCTGCTGCAAGTGCAGGAGCAGCAGAACTGCGTATCCCAGGCTATAACAGCAAGGAAGACCTTGCAGCAGAACCTATGCGAAAGTGTGATTCAATCTGCTAGAGTAAAACTTTTCAGTGATGCTGAGATTGGGTATCTGAGTGGGAAATGAGCCAGCTGTTTTTTTTTTCTCAACTGGCGTACACAAGAACATGAGTGTGAGAGTTATTTTGATGGGTTCAGAATAACAGTAACAAGTACTATGCCTGTTGCAGAGCTGAATCTACTTTTTGCCCAGTTTCCTTCCTCTACCTCTTTTTAAAAGGAACAATAAGAGAAGAATGGCAGAAAAGAAAAGAAAGTCATGCAGTGTGCTTCTGGATAGTAAGGCATTACTGCAAAGGAACCACAGTGAGGCCTCAGAGGAGGTCCTTTTTGGGTGCAATCCACATAAACGGAGTCTCCACTTCCTACACAATTGGCTAGCTCCAGTGGCTGTTGTGGGGGAGGAAGGAAACAGTGCTTCTTCCCATCTCTACCCAGCTGGGGGCATTAGGAACACCAGCAAAGAGCAAAAACTCCCTATGTTTGTCTGAGAACATTTGTTGCCCTTAAAAATGGCTGTTTGGAGAAAGGAGAGAATTGCTTTCTTTTTTTCCCACACACTATTTATTTGAAGTAACATATAAGATCTGACCAAAAATTCCATTTTCCTTCAATGTTTTTTCATTTAGTCTCTTTCTGCCTTTAGCTGAATGTTTTTTTGCACCTAGAATTGCAAACATTCAGTTATTTATGAAATGACCTTTCTAAGAAGAATGTAAAAGGGTTTATGACCATAAACCAAAGTCTCTCTGATTAACGCCCCAGAGAAATATATTTATTTAATGGTTTCTTAATGCTAAAGTGTCCTAGCATTATAATGAAATATGTTAACTTCCCTGCTACTTCGACTTTACTGATGAAAAGAAAGGAAATATAATCTGTCACCTGTAGTAATCATCTCACCTAAAATGGCATTATTTTCTATGTCTACATACTGTGCTGGTAGTCCGCTTATTCACTAATTCTAATAAGGTTTATAACAAACTAATCTTGAACAAGTTTATTATCATCCTGCTTTTATTCCAGGGATTCCTCTTCATATCCTGGATTCCCCCAAGGTTTGAAAGTGATGGTAAATTTAAGTATTAGTGCACAAAAGAGATTGTGCTACTTTTTTAAGCATGCCTTTGATTTACAGGCAGTTGTAGATTTAAATAGCTGCTTCCATTCAAACCAAATGAGGGAACAATTCTGTCTCTTTTTCAAATGTCCCTTTTTAATACAAGTTGGATTAGTGTAGCCTGCCATCCAAGGCCTCTACTAAATTCAAATGTAGGAATTTGATTGCGTTGTTAGTAACTGTGCACAGAAAGCAAGAAGATGAATTACCCTAGGAAAAACAACTGAAGCTGGCAACTGCCGAGCAGCAGAGGAGTGGCCAGGGCAGCAGAGAAGAGTCTCCCAAATGTTTTAATACAGAGAACAGGAGAAAAAGATCAGTAGCTGCTCAGTCATGTTGCTAGTGTTTTCAGGGACATTGGCTAATAGAGAACCAAATGTTAGGGAAATACGTTTCAAGGAGAGGCCAACAGAAAGGAAATCAGAGGCATGCACCCACTGAGAGAATTTTGTGTAAGTAATTTTTAATTTTGAAGGAAATAGGAAGGGAATAAGACCAGGTAAGGCAGAAACTCAAGAAGAATCAAATGAAGGACTATGCAAATAATTTTTTTTAAGGTCATAAGAATAAGATGAAAAAACAAATGAAAAGACTAGTTCCCTGACACTGTTTTTTCATCTGAACAGCTGTCGTAGGTGTGGGAAGATTGCTTGTAAAAATGAAATGAAAAGTACTCTGTTCTCCAGCCATCATGCGCAAACTGAATAAACACTGGAGAATCTACTTTGAGGATCGATTTTGGCAATAACTTTCTATCTTTGACTTAGGAATTCCCTGAGCCCTTACTTGTCAGCTAATTTCTAGAGGCACTTCCTTCCATGGCCCTTCATGGCTGGTTTCCACTGTCACAAAAAACATGAATGGTGAATTCTGAAGGCAGAATATCACAAAATGCAGACGTAGAAGCAGCCAGCCAGAGGGAAAGGCCTATTCCGTATATTACATATATTGCATATTACCATAATGACACTATCGAGCATCCTTGTGCAGCTGAGACCATTCTATTGCAGTGCAATAGCTGAAAAACACTCATTGTGTGTCTAACAGAACAGTCATAGTTTCATTTGAAAGATTTAATGAGCCTCATGATCTTACTGAAGAACAGGAGGGATTTTTGTTGTCAGGATGATTTATTAGTAATTGTATCCATTAACATTTTTAAAATGTTCAATAATTCCTTCAATACACCTTGTAAATTAATCTTAATAAATATGCAGTAGGAATCAGCTTTTCCCAGTAATTGACATTTATTAGCATGCAATACCTGTGATTTACGAAGATAACTTTTTGGAGAAGTTTAACTCTTTATTAGCCCTAGGGAAGATGCTAACCCTACAAACAAGGTTATTTGTTTATAAGATGCGTAGATGTGAGAAAACATGCATGTTCTTGATTTTGCCAATGTTTACAGGGTAAGTTAAGAGTGTGAGAATAGTTAGCGAATGGAAAACAGAAAAGGATAAATGTATTTTCACTTTACTGCATTTATCACCTCCATATTCACAAGTACAGCTCTACACATTTTTTTTTCCTTTCATGTATTCTAAACATGTATCATTGTTTATTTTTGCTGTATAGTCAGACTTGAACTAATGCATATTAGAGGAGACAAGATTCCCAGTGGAATTTCTCTTTGAGAGTCACAGTGTCCTAGACCAATTTTTAGTAGGGTCTGAAACTGACATTTGATGATGGTAGTACCAAAGTTTCAGAGGAAGCTCTGATTTTAGAGAGAGATTCCTTCATGTGTATTGGCCTCATCCCAAAAGTATTTTCAAATCTGCTGATACTTGATCTTTGCTTCACTTCCCAAAATCTCTTTTGATTGTCCTGCAGAACCGATCCAGGATAACCTCCAAAGAAAACTGGGAGCTGGTCTCAAGGAGAGAGTCTGTATTCAAAGTATGAATTGCTTGGGATAATACAGAAACTGAAGAAATTATTCTTGCCACGTACAAAGGTACTTAATAATGCTTATTTTCAATAGTTTCACTCTATGCACTCTTATTTAACTTGTTTAAACCGTTGACTGTAAAGCCTTTGTTCCTAGTGACGTTTTAGTTCTTACTAACAGTAGACTCATCATATATTTACCTCACTGATATTATTTATTAGACCTCTCATTTGGCCTGTGATTGCTGCCTTTTTTGGACGTGCTGCTTTAACGACAATGACATATTAAAAGAGAAGACTCTTTGAATGAAGTTATAGCAGCCAGATTCAGCCTTCAGATGTTACTGTCTTTTTCTGATATTATCAAGCCAGAATGTTTCCATCTATTTTATTTATAAAACTATATTTACTATACAAACCTAGTTAACTAATAAGCATAGTAATAGTTAGTCCGATAGCTTTATAATACAACTTTATTTTTGTTTAATTCTATTTCTAATTCCTTTACTTATCTTTAATGAGATTGTACATCTCCCACATCAGTACTCCTATATTCTGAAACTACGTTGCGGTGATTTTACTTTTAGTATTTCTTTCTCTTTCTCTCTCTCTCTTTCCCTTTCCCTTTCTTTTAATTATTTTCCTATTCCCTTCCTTTCCCTTCCCTTCCCTTTCATTTCTTTATTTACTATATTTCTGCCCATACTTTTTCAGCTGTGCACAACCATCCAATTTCTGAACTGTCTGGTCTATTTAAAAATACATAAACGGCAGCCCATCTGCTTTTGCATCTTCTCAGCCTCAAGTCAGTGAGATTCTTTTCTTGTTACAATTACACAGGAGTCTAAAAAAGTTTTCAGCCTCACACCATTATAATCATTTCATGCCCAGATCAGTTGTTACTTTGATATAGCTCCATCTGATTTAGGTTTTCTCCCAGAAAGCATGAGGTACTGATTCCTTTCACCAGCTCATGTCAAGGTTCAGGGAGATTGCCTCACTCTTAGAGAACACAATACTTTCAGACAGTATGAGGTACATTTTCAAAGTGCTACTTAGGAATTATACATCTCATTAGCAAATAATTGAGATTCACAGGCACAGCTCTCTTGCTGCTTTGAAAATGTACCCCCATAAAACCTTGCTAAAGTTAGAAGAGGGCAAACCATGTTAGGGCCCATCTTAATTTTCAGTGAAAGCATATGTATGGGACTGAAAGTCTTGAATCAGCTTTAATTATGGGTAAATACTCTCCGACCCCTTTGTAACTTCCACTTCCCCCAGCCGGCTGGCCATAGAGAGGGCATGGATTCCTTCCCAAACAGCAAGGAGTGCAGCTTTAGGGAAAAGCACAGTTCTTCCTCCCTAAACTCAGCTGTACCTGAAGCCATGTAAAGAGACTTTTTCCATTAGTATTATACTGCCTGTCCTCGCTGGAGAAAATTAATGAAAATGTGGGCTTGGGGGCGAGAGGGAACTTGCTAATGCGTAAATGCAACAAAAGAATCTAGAAATAATACAAGGAAAGAAGTATCCTTAAATACAAAAAAGAGCTCATTGATTCACTGGAGGTGCTCTTCCTCCAGTGCACCAAAACAATGGAGTTGTTTTATGTCTGAACTCCTGCTGTCATTGGGGGTCTTCTAAAGCTATCAGACCAAATACTTTCATCTCCAAATTCCAGTTACAGTTCTGTTTACTTCTACAGTTATTTCATATTAACACCAGGATGTTAGAGAGCAAAATTTGGTTTACTGCAGTTCTAACTAATGAAATGATGTGAAATTTCCATTTTCTAGCTGAGACTCCTAAGCACCAAGCCATACACTCTCCCTGCAGAACATGCCTCTGGTTCGTGCTGACTGGGGTTCACCTCATGGGCTGTGGCCCAAGGAGGTTTAAGTTCTGTTTCCATATTCACTCTGGATCATATTTCTCATGTCCGTGTAGCTAGCTATCAATTCCTATGTAACAGCTGGAAAACATTCTTTCTGAATTCTCATGTCTGTTATGTCACCAGATAGAAATCACTTATACTTATGCTTTAAGCAAATATGCTTTAAGAGTGTTATCTTGAACAGAGATGATTTTCTGAGCTGGTGTTGTTGTAAAGGAAAAAGAAGCATCCTTAATTCTTGATACTGTATACAGAACTATTACAGAACAACCAAAAAGATATGCTAAACAATATTTTTTTGTTTATTTTGGTGGGCTGAATGACAATATGGAGGAGGTGTTTTCTGAGTCTTTCCTTTGGGAAAGGATCTTAGGCTTGTATCACTGTACTTGCTAGTGTATATCACTTATTCCTAGCCAAGCTAATCTTAGTTATGAAGCTTGATGTGTCAGTGTGTGACCAACTGCCTCCCAAAAATTAACATATATTGTGAAAAACCTACATTCTTCCTAGAATTTGACTTTATTGATAATTTATGTAATGACAACAAAACAAAGTCTCAGAATAGTCCATCTAAGGAGTATCGGGAAAATTTACTCAGAAGCTCTATGCAGAATGCTCTAACTTACTTCTGACCCAGAAGATAAGAGAGCCCTGTATCTATATGCAGCATCATATGTCCTGGTGGAAAAAGTGGAGTTCTTAGGGACACAACCCTATTTTATGCTACTGCTTGTAGCTTTGAAATACTGCTATCCAGCACAATAACATGTACTAAAAAGGCATTTTTATATTTATTTTTAAAGATGTATATTTAAATCCTTCATCTATATTCTTCTTCAGAAGAAAGATTATTTATGTGTACCTTTTCCCTGATGGGCTTACATAGCCCTTACGCTCCTTGGCTAAGGGCTGACGAGTACAGGTATGCAGAGCGCTGCAAGCTGAGAAAAATATCATAACAATAAAACTACAGCTTTATGAAAGGTTTTGGTGAACTGAAATTAACTTCATATCAGCATATAAACTGACCCACAGCAGAAGAGCATTTCATGGGGCCTGCCATGTATCTAAGTGACTAGGACAGTCATCACAAAGTACATATAAATACAAAACAATTGTGTGGCAAAGATGCATTTTAAAAACACTGGTATTTGTCCTATACATGTTCTTTTAGGTCAGCGTTTGATAATGTTTTGTAACAGTAAGTCTTGAAACTTATTAGAATCTCTTAAAGTGAGTAGCTGAACAGAGGCATGCAACAACCCTGTCTGGCTAACTAAGCATCTCTCCCGATTACTATCGCTGTCTATGTTTTCCTTATCCTTCTGTCTGACACATTGTTCTTTAGAGATGGGATGGACTATGAGAGGACAGAATTTGCAAAACAAATTCTGAAAAGGAAAATATCTTCTCAGCTTCAAACTTAGTTCTGCTTTTCTAGCAAAGTATTTATTAAGACTCGGCACAAAATACTACCTTTTTAAAAAATAAAAACCTGTGCTCTGACAGAAAAAAGGAGTCAAGAAATGTGGGTTTTTATGTGTGTGTTTATTCACAGACTGTAGAGGGGTAGGTTGATGATTTCTAAAGGAACATGCTTAAACCAAACCAGATTGTAAGAAAATTCAACAATTTGATTCTGTTTTGGAACAGGTAGATTATAAACTTGCAAGGGTGTCTCACCTTTCTATTCTTTCATTGAATTCTCTTACATTTGTTTTCTTTGTAACAGAAAACAAGACATCCCTATTTAATTTCTCTTTACCGCATGTCAAAATGAAGGTTCTGTGTTAAAAATACATGGATTACAGCAGTTGTCCTTTGTGTGTTAGTCCCTGTGCATATTCCTTAGGCAGGTACACATGCACACCTTCAGAAAACCTTTTCTTCTAAACCCCCTAACTGTTTTTGAAATGAAGCTGAATTTGTTGAGTTTTGCTGCTGCTTTATGTCCTTGGATGGAAGGATGTGAAAATACTTGTGCTTAAAAGCAAGAAGTGCCTCAGATGGCTGACCGTAGCTACTAGCAAGTATTTTCTACTCCTATAGGAAAGGAGAAAAGCATATATGTTAAGTATACATATTTGCTCTGCAAAATGAGTAGCCTTCCTAGTCACTTACTGATGACTTCTGTAAAGACACAACTCCAGGGAAGGATGAAGCTGTGATGATGACAGCCCACAAGGCACAAAGTGCTACTTTAACAAGCGCTAATGAGTTAATGAGTGGGTCATTGCCCCAGTCTTCCCAGCAGTGAATTTTCCACTGGAGCTATTCACCCAGCTTGGCAGCTAGCGAAGTTGAAAGTTGTAATCTCCAGAAGTGCATCTTCTTTACTTCATCTACTCCACAGTAAGGTCAGATATCTGCTCTTCTGAAAAAGCAAAGCCATTCAGTTGTTAAACCTCTGCTAAGTAATTTATAGCTGCTTAGTAAAGGGAGCACTTGACGGGATCAGGAAGCTATGAACTATCCCCAGCTATTCTCCAACTGAGTAGAAGTTACTGTAGCTGTACATGCAGGAAGGAGAGGGGAGATCTGCTGCTCTTTTTAAATTTGTTATTGAGAAATATATGCTGTATATTAGAAAGATGCATATTAGTAACAAAGTACTCAGTATTGTAGCTTGGCTATTAGGTCTGTGGGGTCACAAGAATGGAGTTAGGAACAGAGTTTAGTGGATTTCTCAATGTTTTAAGAAAGATAACCTTGTCTCACAGGCAGGGAGCAATATTATCAATTTTCCTGAGATGAATACAAAGAAAACTAGGACCACTGAAAAAGTAGGTACTTAGGCAGTGCCAATAGTTTAAGGTTGATTCACTGTTTGAGATAGCAATGACTCTGTGGGAGAGGGATTTATCTGCAGTATGTTTGCACTTATGATCTCTCCTTCAGCTTCAGCACTGCTCTGTCACCACTGCATCTGAGAGTGCCCTGGAAACCCTCCAGTTCTGTACGGTTCTGGCTGCCTTTCTTTGTATCAGTTTATTAAGGAAAAGTATAAAAATGTCACACATATTACTTTTTTAAGGATATTTCTTATATTTTGTTGTCATTATTAGCATACATTTTGATACCAAATTCATAACTGGGTAGAATCCCAGGCTTCACACAAGCAAAACGCTGATATCAGCTCTTGATCGCAAATGAGTAACTATCTAAAACAGATGCATAATGCCATTGCTCTGAGACACTTGGGTGACATGCAATCACATGAAAGGTATTGCTACCTTCCACTCCACAGATTGGAAGTTCTTCTTATGGGCCCATTTTTAATTAGGATATGTCACAAATCAGACCCAAAGCTTGTGCCAAAATGCTAATCCCAAGTGCAAAGTTCAATGCAGTTGATAAATTGTGCAGATCCTTGTCCCAGTGATTTACTGTAATCTCCTCATGTAAAAGAAAGTGCATAGCAATGATGATCTATCCATAGATGAGAAGTATAAGGAGCCTATCACTGTTATATCCATAATTAGAGGCAAACGTACAGAAATTTGTCATGTGTCTCTTGCATTCACTCTCTGTGTTAACGTTAGCCTTTTTCTAGCTAAATAGAATCAACGCTTTCTTCTCCAATAGGGCCTGATTCTGCGCTATCTAGTACACGTTAATTACCCCTTTAACCATGTGCTTTGCTAAAGGGTTTTTAGAAAAAGGAGTTCCTTTGAATTGTCTTATGCATAAAATATGCTTCAAGCGAGACATCAGTGTTTTCTTTTTTCTGATTTTTAAAGAAAAGAACTGAACAGCAAGGTGCCACAACAACATGTTATAGAAGGTATTCTAAGAACTATTTATACAAAATAACCACCAATCAGAGCAATACAAAAAAAGCCTCAGTGTTTTAGCATGTTATGGTTCCACTACTGCTGAAGAGCAAAAGATTCTGATATAATGCTTGCTTCATTTATAAGTTCTTTTCCTCAGAAAAAAACATACCTGAATTTATAACTAGCAGGGAAGGCAAAACCGTCACATATCTTCATGCTTTTAAGAATTAATTTTTCTTTTTCAAAAGAAAAGAATTATCTCACTAGATATTTTTAATCTGGTGCTCACAGTCATAGAGCACCAAGTAGTTTCACTGGCTGCAAAGGCCTAGAGACTTAAAGCATGCCAGAGCTTAAGGGCTTGATGCAGAAAGCAAACATTTTATCCAGAAAATTCTTGCTTATTAGAGCACTTCCTGTGCACATCAGTTTAACAAAGTGTTTCTTATAGCAAATATGTACCAAATAATATAACCGTAACGCTATGCCTTTCTGTGCCTTTCCAGCCCAAGCAAAGCAAAGGAACAAACTCTTTTCTCACAATTAGAAAGGACCAAAAGTTACCTCCCTCATCAGTCTGTCTTGTTGCATCCCAAAGGTGATAGATCGATAGCAAAGCAGCTTGCCTGGTGTTCCCCCAGAAAAGGGCAAATACAAAACATCTACCAGGGAGCTCCCCAGGGAACTGGTTATGAGGCAGTGCGGGAAGGCACTGAGCCCCTAAGCCTTCCTCTGATCTTTCTTTTCCACTAGTACTGCCCATTCCTGGGAAATGAAATCACTGAACTTCTGAAGAGAAAGGGCGGTTTAGGCCTTGCCACCCTCACAGCCTTACCTGTTTAATAAATACTAAGTCCTCAGTGACATTCTGTCATAACCCAGCAATGCTCATGGTAATACGTAAATGTGAAACAGAGTCATCGGGGACAAGGAGGGAAAAATGGATGAGCTCATTTCTTCACAAAGCTACCTAGTACTTTACAGATGGTAACAGTATCTTCAGATCCATACGAATATTGCTTCCGAAAGGGCTAGTCTGTTCTTCTTGTCTGTGACAGCATGGTTGAGGTTGGAAGGGACCTTCATGTAGTCTAACTCCCTGCTCAAGCAGGGTCACCTAGAGCAGGTTGTCCAGGACCCTGATTTGTGCTGAATGAAAAAGCTTGCTAGGCAGCGTGAGCAGACCAGCTGCTGAATGTGAATGCCAGTTCTACTTAATGAAAATACACTTTCTTTGATGAGCTGTGGTGTACCACACCTGATATGTTTGGTTCCCCTAAAATGGGCAAAGGGAGCTCTGGCTAAGTGACCAGACAGCTTAGAAAGACACACAATAAACTTCCTTAACCTTTTCATATCTGGGTATGAGACTCTGGGTACATGTTTGTCCCTTTAATGTTTTTTTCCTAAAAAGCAGCTCAGATCTTTCACCTCAGAAAGGGGGGGGAAAAAAAAACTAATTCAATGAAACCTATATTTACTATATTCAGAAATATTAATCAGAATGAGGAAAAAAAAAAGCTATAAAAAATGAAATGAAAAAAATCCCCCCCTCACCCCCTGTCACTAGCCTAGCGGATAATTATACAATTAGAAATGTTGGAAATGTAGTTACCAGAATTAGATTAGGAAAAATTCACTTAACAGAATACTGGTCTCCCTGGTGACAAGGGCTGGTGGCATTTGGGCCTGCAGTGAAGTGCCCTGTACCTGCCTCCTCTTCCCCTGCAGATTACGGGCTGCCAGGGAAGAACCCAGAGGTCAGTTCAGAGGTTGCATCAACAGACGCATCAAACTGCGTTATTCCAGAGCATCAGTTGTATTTGCTAGTATGGATATCTTGTGAGAAAGAGTGCATATCTTGTGAGAAAGAGTGCACTGGTACTCTACAAATCTGAGTCAAGTATTTTCTATATTTAGTTGGTTAATTATAGCAGCCAAATCAACTGGGAAATCTTCAGCTCCACTGTGGAGAGCAGCGCTATTAAGAAGCCATACAGCTGTGGCATATGAAGTGGTGATATGCTCACCCACTGGACCTTTTTATCATTGCTCAGCTGCCCAAACGGACAATAAAAGAGAACCCAGCAACATTTTATATGTTTTTATATGGTCTTATTACTGAAACTGTACCGTACATGACAAAGCTTCCATGGACAAAAGGTGTTTACCCAAAGGATGCTGGGTAACCTGGCCAGGGACTGTATGAGCATTACCTATTCATGTGCCTCAGTCATGGAAACACCGCGCAAGACTGAGATGGGTTCTTGCCAAGGGCTCAGGATATTAATGATTTCCTTGATGACAGAGCCAGTCAGAGTATTTGTGCAATGTGTGTGTTTGCCAAATAAGAGCAAAAGGGATGTGTCAAGGTGCAGTATCAGAGAGAATCCATCTGCTTTACAAATTTCATAACATTGATACAGAATGTGCAAAAAACTACTCCCTAAATATTATTAGTTCCTAAGCATAGTTATCATAAGGTATGGTAGAAAACTTAAAATCAATATGAAATATCAATCCCCTGTATTTTTATAGGAGCCAGAAATGAATGCAAACTTAGTCTTGATGGCCATTTGAAGATGACATTTACCTAGTGGGCTATACCTACTTAAATCTGAAACTCCTGCACTGAAAAGGACTCTATATTAATTTCCAAGTGAATGTGGTTTGCATTCCTGCTATTATCAAAAATAGATAATTCATGTGCTCCCTCAGAGGTCAATTCATCTTAGCAACCAGAAGCTTCAGAGCTTATGATATTTCTAATACTTGTCTTCAGTATCATTCAGAAAAGTTTGTTCAGCTTGTTTACATAGAATTTCTGAAATAAAATGTTACAGTTTCACATCAATTTCTGAGAAAGCAGCTCCCTTCCTATATCTGTTCTTGGAGCCAAACTGGACTTTCGAGGAGCTTGGTGGAAAATAAATCTGTTCAGAGCATATAAGAGTTGAATTGATTGATACATGGCAATTTTCTCAGGCATCTCTTTACCTATAGTTATATCTAGGTTCTTTGCACTTGTTCTTGCTTTTTCATCCTGAAATGTAAAAGCTGTATGTTAAGATTAGCATGCTGTCGCAGCTGATGCACAAGGAGTGTGTTTACTTGTTTCCCCTGGTTGATTTCTCAAATGCTTTGATTTTGGCATAGTTGGAGGTTCTCACCTGTTCATCTTTTCATGTTTATTATAATTCATCTCAGTAGAAAAAACAGACAAGGCAAAACTCTGCTCACACTGTCAGTATCTTGTCTTACAACTTTCATTGCCACCAAAGCCAATTTCAGATGCTCTCACTCATCCCCAGTCTCCTATTTGTCCTATCATGTCTACACAGTAAAATGGGTCAGGAAATTATCAGGTTTAAATATATATATATTTTTTTTTTTTTTGGTGAAACTAGGAACAGCACAGGTGACACAAGCATGTGGTGAGGACAAGGGCAGGACAAATTTTCTCTGAGATGGAAATTATTTATGAAATTATATCCTCAGTATGAGTAACAACTCAGTTATCATGCTTCATAGTACAAGCAATAGTATAAGAGCTAATTCAGCATAGTATAGAAATGGCAAGACACAGAATCACATCTATTGATGCTGAAGAGTCACTTCTCTCCAATGTCCCATGTAAGCCCTCCTCATTTGATGCATATGCACATTCTAAAGGTCCAAGGATTAGGTGAGCAACAGCCCCTGTCAGGTTTCATCTCTGCGCATGGCAGCTGCCCTGCTGGCCCAGTGCTTCCTCACCACCACGACAACCCCGGTATGGCAAAACAGACGGGGGGGAGAAAGCTCTGCTTACAGGACTGTGCTGATGTGGGGGAAATGGGGATGCTAATGAGGTACCTTTTAGTGGCAAAAACTGAATCACACCTTTTACTGGAGTGGCATACCACTGCAGTATACAGTAGCTAGGGAAAAATGAGACTGCAGATGACATACTAACTTTGGACCCAGTTTTGGCCTCATGAAAAGTCTGGTCAGAAGATGTCTACAAGAATTATACCTTCCAACCCTGTTTTCTGTCTTTCAGATGAAATTTTGTCATTTCCCTTATCATTTTCCAGTGCATGCAACGGTTGAGTGTGTTGCTACAGATGCTTTACATACTGTATGCCATAGAAAGTTCTTATAAAAAGTACCTGCAGGACTGAACCTCTTATGCTATTTGGTTTTATTTTGCTTTATTGAGTCTTTTCATGTTTAAAAATAAATTGCATTTTGGTTTCCTTTGTAGATTCAATATTTTTTTCTTTTATAGGGCTCTAACTAGTGGGGTTGGTTTTTTTTGTGATGAAAGTCCTGCTATGATAAGGAAGATAGCAGGAAGCAGCCTAACCCCAATGAATTCTATTCATCCTTGCATAATTGTGAACATTTGATTTTTATTAGCTTCTCTACTTTGGAGCACTGTCTCTGGAGATCCTATCAAGCCTTTTGATTCAACAGCCAATGGTTTTTGATGTATTTCTTGAGAAAGTTTTTGGGGCTGGGAGTGCAGGTTATTGATGAGACCAAGTTTTATTGCTCAGGAAACACTGACATTGCCCTTTGGTGACTACTCTTTTGTATTCTGTGTAGTGAATCATATGGCACAGGTACTCCTGCCAGACAAAATGCTGTCGCAGGTGGACTTGCACTTAAAGTCAGCAAATGCTGATAAAATGTCTGGGTGAATGACTAGACTGTGTTTTAAGCTGTTACCAAAAAAAGGCTTTTCTAAAAGATTTCTAAACTCATAGGGGCTCATCAGTACCCCTATTACATCACTGCTTCTAATGTAAAGTGCTAAATTTACTACTGCTCAACAATCCAGATTTATTGTTCCTGCTCTCCATCAGCAGGAATGGAGAATTAGTCCCTGCCATTAGGCAGACAAATGAAAAGACTGCTCAGCTTTATGGAACTGATATTTATATTTCATTGTATTTTGTGCATCTAGAGTATACTGTGTCAAGGTGAGGAATGAGTGGAAGTAGAATGGTGTTATGGCAATAATTAAGAAGATCTCTAAGCTAGATGGTCACTAAATGTATTGCAATTGTGACACTAACAAAGAGAAATATTCCCTATTGCTTTATCTTTCTCTTTGGATCAACAAATTGACTTCAGCTGCTTTATTCTGCTTTGGACTTTTAGAATTGTGCTGTGCCCTGTGCTTCCCTCTTCCTCCCTATGCATAATGCAGAAGGGTCTCCGTTTCATTGTAGGAAATTCAGCCTTGTTTAATTCACAGATTATTTGCATTGCCAGCACCAAGTCTCTGTACCTTGCAAATCCATTATTTTCATTCCTATCTATCTTTCAGGAGCTGAGGTGGCTCATTTTCTACCTGAGCCTTGTGTGAGTGACCTAAGAACCGTCTTTCCTTTCACAGAGAAAGAGGAATTGAGGTTCACTACAATGTATTTTTCGTCCTGCTTTCATTTTTTACTTTCTCCTGCTCCTTTTCCAGGCCCTATAATCAGCCATGTGTAACAAAGAAAAGTTAGTCTCTTTGCTGAAGGCTGCCACCCATCCTCTACGTATTACCCAAATATTTTCTGATGCCTGCTTCAGGCTTATTAATTTCTCTGCAAGAGATCTTGCGTCTGTGAAGCAGAGATCAGAAGTTGCCGGTAACCCATAATGAAACTGCCAATACCGTTAAATTTTAAGTGCAAATAAAGAAAAAAGAAGAAGGAAGAAAGGCTTGATAGGAACTGAGCAGGACGAAGCATGCAGCTTTTGGAAAGTCTTCTAAAGTAATGATAGAAGTAACACTAAGAGACAAAGATCTGTTGTAAGCTTCCATGGCTGTTGTTCTGAATTCATTAATGAATTGCTGAAAATATTTTGTAATTGGTTTTATTTGGAAAGGTGATGCTACAATTTCAATATTTTTGCTTCAATTTTTTCATCAAATATATGGTAACTAAATTGCAGTACAAATCAAACTTTTTTTTAACCAGTAGACATCCATGGTCTGTAAACAAATTGATTTTATCTGTTTCAGTGGTTGCAGTAATTTGTTACGGTTGAATGAGAGTGGAATTCCTGTCACTGTTCCTCTGCAGCGCTAACTCCTGCATGCTGGTTTGGTTGGCGAAAAGGGTTCAGTTGACTCAAACACGTACCTGAAGCCTACGTTCTGTGTTAGAAGAATTTATTTTCACGTTCACTGGCAATTATATTGGGCTACAATGCAAGGTCCAGGTTACACTGAAACTCCTTTGCCTCTGTCCCTTCTCACAAATTGGAGAACGAGGGATATAAGGGAAGAAAAAGGAAGGCAAGGCTCTACCTTCTACTATCTCCATCCCAGGAAGGAAAAAAGGAAGGAGAGCACCCCAGCTCTTGCCTCACCCCTCAGCTGGAAAATCAGCCGATAAAGGTCAGAGCACGCAGCTCTAACTAATGACACAAAAACCTGTCCCTCTTCCCAATGCCAAGAGAAGCAAAGCAACAGCTGGGGCTGTAGGCAACACCCAGGGGTTTCACTCGCCAGAACTGGGAGAGCAATAGCTACAGCAAGGTCCTCATAGCTTTTGTCAGTGTTGTCCTTTCTCCATTGCTGTTGGGATGGAGTAACCCTGCATCCTCTTGTGCCTTGCCTTTCCCAGTCCATCCAGAGCTGCCTCGTGCCACCGGCCTGCTCTGAGAAGGACAGAATGAAGGCTGGTTCATCCTGACCTTATGCTTGATTCTCCTCTCTGTTTTCCAAGGGAAAACTCTCCCGTGCATGTCTGTGGGAGCTCTTCAGCCCTTTTTACTGCTGACACCAGAAAAGACATCCTTAGCCTTTGCCATTCTAGTGCTGCATTTGCTGTGGTAAATTTTGTGGTGTATTTGTTGAGCAGTGTGTATTAGATACAATGTGCATTTGCTGGGTATCATTTTTCATTGCCCTAAATCTTGTGAAGTCTTCATACTAGTACAAAATAGATGTCAGATGCTGATCTAGTAGCATTTTGCCCTCAGGGCTTGTTGTTTTATTGTGTGGTTGGATAATTTATCAACCTGTAGTTAAAGTACCTTCTTCCCTGGAGACAAATATTTTAAAATCAGCTGCCTAGAACATTAACTCCTTTCACTAATAAGAATGATCAAAATGTGTATGTACTCGCGATGTTTCATTTCATAAAATGGATAGAGTGTGTGTACGGAGACTAATTACCTATCAAATTTGATGTGTGTTTTTAACGGGCACAAACAGAATCTGTTTACCCAAGTGTAATTTTGATTCTGTACTAAAATATTGTCTTTGCCCCCTTTTTAACTCTTTCAATACTGTCCTTAGAATAATACTTCCCGCTTTCAGGCAGACAGAGCCAGACTGCTTTCATTTATACAATGGAAAAGAAGGAACTCAGACGACTGCAGATTCTGGCCCAGAGAATTATATAAATGTTGAATGTATGAGTATCATTTCATGAGAAATGAAACTTCTGTGTAATAGTTACAATTAGTAGAGGAGCAAAAAATTGTTTTTTTTCTGATGTCCTCTTATTTACTTAATACTTTTGAAACATTTTCTTGGCTAACACAACGGTAGCCTCAGGAAAAGTTGCTAAAAGTAGCTCTCAACATACTTCTCAACTCTGACATTTTCCCTCTTATGGATCAAAAATAAGTATAGACTGGTATTCCTCAAAAGTACATACTGAATCATTCTCATTAATTAAGGATTGCTTTTATGTCCATTTCAAATTATTTTAATAATAGTCTTGAGATTATCTGTTTGTTAAGTTGAAATACATGAGCAGCTGTGTTACTCCTACAGCTTTGCCAAGTTGCAGGAATGCAGCACCTATGCACAGCTTCAGGTCCTAGGAGAGCAGATGTAATTGCCCATCCATGCAGTAATTTTGCCTACCTGGGGCCTGACTGCACAATTGATATTCACATTAGTATTTGTTTTGTTGTAACACTGTGATTCTCAGCAAGCAAATACTTCCAGCAGGTTGGTAAGGGTAGCAAAGCTGGGTCTCTTGTGGCATATTTTCATTGAAATGCCTAAAGTCAGTGGTATTAGTCATGTGTTTAGTCAAGACTGTGCCTAAGTGCCTTGCTAAGCTGAAGCTGAAGCAGGTAGACCACCATAAAAATCTGTTATTTCCTGGCTGTGGATGAGAATCTGAATATCAGCACAGACTGCATGACTTTTGAATAGCTTCAGTATTGGCAACAACAGTTCTGATCGACTAAAGAAAGGTAACTAAGAGTAGATGGTGCTGAACTGTAGTGGCTAGCATTATTTTCCTTACTGAAAAACAATGGTGACAGCAATAACATGAGAATACTGCTTGGGCAGCTGCTTCCCCCAGCGTCCCTTTTTATATGATTGCCAACATGCTGGTGATGCTTATAATATTACTCATTTTCACAAGTGCAGCTCACTCCATGTCAGGATGTCACAGCATCTTCAAGGTCTTCAGGTAAAATTTAATTGATTCTAGTTCAAAAGGGGCTCAATGTCTTTATAAGACAGTCTTCACATAAGTTTTGGGTTTTGATCCATCTCCTGGCTCCTAGCCCACTTCTTTTGTCTCTGATCTTAACCTTCAAAGTGACCAGCAGGTTAAGCTACAGCAGCAGTTGTAACTCCAGATTTCACCTTACCATGACAGCTGTGCCCCTGTAGAGCACAGTCGCTAACAAAACCCAAGGTGATGTACATAGCATACAGGGCACTGGGCTTACTGCAGAATGGACTTCCAGATGCTGATCATCTTTGAGGCCCACCTACAAGTCTTTCTTACTACATCTGTAGTCTTATGTAATGCACCAAACATAATCACTGAAACATGCTCAGTTACTATGGTGATGGGTGCTGTAGAAAACTCTGAAATAGAGGAATTGGAGAATAAAAGCATCCAGGAAGCCAGGAGCCCTAAGTTCACTGTGCAGATCTAATTTGTCTATGTAATGTTTAAAGAATAGAATGAGGAAAAAGAAAAACAGAACAAAGTAAAACAGATGTATCTATCAAAGGATCTTGTCTGGTATTAGCATACCTAAGGTTGCAGTGTTCTCTTCCATGTTAATTTCTCTCTCTGACGTTAAAAACAGTTGCATAGGCTTAAGGAAGCAATAGAGAGGTTGGCAGTTAACTGAACAGTCACTGGAAAGGGGTCTGAATTTGAGGTCAGTATTGTCAAGTGTTCATTATGTCTGTGGGATCACAGGAAATTCTTGGGAGATACAAGATGGTATAAGAGAGGCAAGGGACAGCATCCAGCAAAAAGACAAAACCGTAAGGGAGGAGAGGCCAAGCAGCCTCAGACTAAATCTATTTAACATTTGATCCTCTTCTCTTGACTTGCTGGTTTTTTTTTTTGTCAGTATACTGAATAAGGATCATAAATATAAAAAAAAGAACTGTGCAGGCATCAGAAAAGCCAAAAACACTCTACATTTGCTAAGAAAATGAAAGGTTCTTTAAGCAGAAAAAAATAATCTGTGTACATTTTCCATATAAGTGCAATTACTGCCAGCAGTCATTCTAACATTTTATGGTTTGAGCAACGTTTCAAAGTACTTGTTTCACTTTCCTGCCTGAAATCACTTTGTGTTTCCTATAGCACTACTGCTGTGACAGTGACCATGCAGGTTGGGAAGCATTATGTGCTTGACTAACTTTGCACTATTTAGGTTCTACAAAATGCATTTTCTCAAGCTCTGTGCAGCAGGAAGTACAGCTACTGTAACAAAGCAAGGGGAGGATGGGCTCAAGCTCATTGACCACAGCCCTGCAGCTTGGCGTTCTGCTGTAGTTACTGACAAAACTCTAGGAGGCAAATTGCAGCTTTATTGTGTCAATAAGCACAACAGGCATGGTAAATGGTGGCTTAGAGAAATCAATTCCCCTATCAAAGGTCAGTAGAGTGTATAAGTGCACGTGTTTCTAGGACAGCAGCGTAATCCATCTGTCTGATGGCTGTCATAACTCATTCACAGATAAAAGCTGCCTACATCTCTTTTTGGTGGGAGAAAGAGAGGAAAAATGTTAGGTTTTGGAATAAGACACAAGCTTGGAATAGAAAAGCTTGTGTGTTTTGTTGCTAACTCTGCTGCAGAGCTCTTACACCATTTGCAAGACTGAGCTTTGCCGTTCGACACACTGAAGGTTCTCCGCTAAGGTAGCCACATATTACCCTTGCATTTTAGCGAACGCAATGATATATCTTGTCTGAATCTCACTTTAGAGGAAAGAAAAGGAAAGGAAAAAAAAATGCCCCCTTGCCCACTAATTCAAGAACAGTACAATGAACAAAGACTTGCTGGATTTATTCCTGGTACTTATTCCCCTGTGATGGACAGGAAGAGGGAGAAGTGATTCTTCACACATTTTATTCCCTGTATGCTTTTCTATATGCACTACTTAAATATGTTGGAGGCATTGTGTTGACAACAGGAACAAGTAATTGAAATGGGAAGAGGAAAAGCCAGGTGTTTTTTCACTGTTGTAGCGATAGCAGCTCGGTCCTAGCTCTGAGTCAGAGCCCAAGAGCTCAGTTTTCTCTCCTAATGGTGTTCCTGTGCCCCAGAAAGCAGCTCTATCAATATATCACACTGACTTTCCTTTGAGGCTTAGAATGGAGAGCACCCTATTAGATTAGATTTAATTTATCTAATTGCTTTTTTATTATTGTGTTCTAGTGTGTTACAAAATATAAAGGATGAGAGACTTAGCAAGTGTAAATTGTTGAAGTTTCAGAGTTCACTGTTTTATTGGAGACTGCCAGGCCGTTAACATTTCTGTAGTATGCCAAAAATGGGACCAAGAGATTAATGAAGTTTTAAAATCCCTTCCGAAGCATTTTGTAAACTCTAATTTAATGTAACTCAGTAATTATTAGAAACCTCAGCGAGACATCTGTTCAGATAGAAGAGTTTTTAATAAACACATTAACTTTGCAGTGAACTGAGCCTCTCTCAGGAGTTTCCTTGATCCTTGCCTTTTTCTTAATGGTCTCATGGCCCTCAAGAATGTTTTCTTTTAAAAAGATACTGAGTCTGAATATGATACTGACAGGGAAACCAAAATGTCTGTGGCTTCACCTGAACAGATAGTTACATCTATCAAGTATTTCTAGCTTACTTAGAATTACTATTTACTAAATAATCCCTTCTTGATGGAGATATTGACTGATGACTGTTGCCACAGGAATGCTTGCTGAATTAAGACATAAAGATCGAGTCTACCAGTCTTCCAAAACTGATATATAACCTTCCAGGATTAAATGCCTCTAGAATTTGGCATGGATGTCTTTGCAGGAATGACAGAGTATTGTAGTTGCAAAATACCTATATAGGCTGCTTTGTAAATTGTGGAAAGGTGTAACATTTACATTGCTCTCTTGTGCATTGTGATACATCTTTCTGGTAGTTTTTAGTGTCCTAAAAATGTATTCAGAAAATGACTTATGCTGACTGAAAGTCTTATTTTCAAAGTGACCAATATTCTGAAACTTGAAATGCTGTCAAATTGTTAATTTTCTTGCGAAACTGAAAAAAAAAAAAGTGTGGGAATTGTACAAAAGAAACTGAGAAGTCTTTAAAAATGCAAATACTTCCCTTGAGATATATTTGTGTGAAAATGTTGGTTGTGGGAGAAAAGGAGGCTTTTTTTTATTATTCGTGTATTAGTTTATACTCATTGCTCAGCTTTTTAAAAGGTGGAGTTTTTTCCAGGAATATGGAATTTGTGAAATACTGTACTGCCTGAACTAGTCAGTGTTAGTCATCCTTTGTAAACAGTTTATTAAACTGAACATAGTAAATTATATAGAATGAATGCATAGAGTAAATATTTATTATTAGATTGGTGTAAGCTCTTCTAAAGTCTTCACTTTATACTAAAGTAATATTCTCTTTGTAAATTGATATTTTCAGAGCACAGTTCTGATACTTCGATCATTTAAACTGGCATAAAAAGTAGCAACTCAAAGACAGAATACTTACATTACTGTGAAAAGCAGATGTCAAAGGAGCTTGTCAGCTAATATCTTGATGACCTGGCTAAATGTGCAAGATGCACAGGCCTGGACTGGTATAAAGGAATCAGCTGAGATAACTGAGTTCACAAGCTGACAGTCTACTTGTCACACCAGTCCTTTCAGGGCAATATGCCAGAAGCCAACAGCTACAACAGGACTGAGACGTTTTCCTCCTTTTTTCTCTATTTTATAGGATGTAAGGCTGAGTAGTTGTGATGTTTTCTGTAGTCAAGGAATTGTGGATTTGTGGTTTTTGTATCACTTATATAGCTGACAAGTTTCTTACATATCTGTGCTTGCAGTTAATGTATCCACTGTGTTATCTGTATAGCCATTCTGACTCATCCACAGAAAGCACAGGTAGACATCCTGGGGTTTTCTGCTTAGTCTCCAGCTGCTTGGAAAGGCAAGGGTCTCCTGTTACACAGAGAGGTTGTGCAGTCTCCATCAATGGAGATAGCTCAAAACTTGACTGGGCTAGGTCCTGAGCACCCTGATGCAAGTTCACCCTGCTTTGAGCAAGGGGTTGGATTAAATGTCCCGTTAAGGTCCCTTCCAACCTGAATTATTCTGTGATTCTAAATACTGACCTAAATAAGAGAGGACACACCTGATATCTTTACCAAATCCAAGCCCAGAGTGGCACAAAATGTGCTTTTATGATCTATCAGAACTAGTTAGTAATTGCAGTACTGTTCTGTCCAGAAATTCCAATCACTCTTTTTAAATAACTTTCCTAGGTAAGTAGCTACATGACTCTTAAGCTTTTAGAAGTCCAGGTTGTCAGTGTTATTCAAATAAGAAGGCTCTTCTAGAGCTCACTTGGGAAATTAAGCAAGTGTAACTGTGATGTGTGTATTGGTCCTGTAAGTCTATTGTAATGCCTTCAGAGACTCTCAGAGGGCAATTACATGAAGTAGCATCCTCACGTGTGATGCTTGTACTCAAAAGTTTTTGGGTGGATCATAATAAAGCACTCAGAACTTGCGTTTAGTGGACTTCACAGTTTTACTATGGCTATTGCATTTCCATGGCTGTTTGCTATGCTTTTTGCAGTATTTCTATGAAGTTTTAATGAATGTTTTCATTTCATGCAGTTTAGCGCTGTCTTGTTCATGATGCAGCTCAGCAAAAACACTTCTCTTCTAGTTAAAAATTCCTAAAGCACTAATACAAAAAATGTTCAGTGTAATTGTTGAACTGTAACATTTGTCCATTACAGTGCTGTCACTGTATACTGTTCCTATCCCAAGTATTATACATTAGTTACAGTATCAAATATAATTTTATAACGATTCATTTTCTGTTTCTCCAGTTAATGTCACCCAAGAACACTCCTACTTGTAATCTCATACCGCTGCTCTTACCCAGTTTTGGTATCATCTTATTTTTGCCCCACTAGTCTTATTCAGAAACATTTTGACTGAGTGCTTTTGCTGGTATTTAATTTTAAAGGCAACTGGCACAACCATTTAAAAGCTCTAATGTTTAGCTCAGAATTCAGGAGATAATTATCCACGTTGCATAAGAGAGTATAAGGAGCATAATATTGCAATGCATGGGATTGGTTGGCTGCATAAGTCATATGTTGTATGAAGTAATGTCCATTCTATGACTTGCTAATTTGATACTTAGTTTGATATAAAACCAAGAAATTTGCTAATGAAAATCTTTTTCTATAAAATTAGGTTTAAAAAGAAAGCACAGCTTGAGAAACGCAAAGGAAAATATATACAGATACCACTGTTACTCTAGTATACCAGTCCTGACAACAGGTTTTTTTCTTCAAAAGAAACAGTAGTGAGTAACTGAGATCCGTCAAATTCTTTTGCATGGTTCATTAACTGTATTGCCTCCACATTTTCACATTTTTTAAACGTTTTAAGTGCAGTCACTCTTTCAGATTTTGACAAATACGGAGTTGCTTCTCATTTTAAAATGTGTTGTTTACCAAGGAAAAATGGAATTGAGATTTCTGATCAGACTGATTTTCTCACAGAGAATTTGCAAATAATTTATTTGTCCTAAGTATGGACAAACACTTGAATAATCCCATTTTCTGGAAAAAAAAACACATCATTTCAATTCTTCATCATTGCATGGCAACATTTTGATCTTCCAGAAAACACTTCTTGGAGATGTTCAAGATGGCAACACCAATTAGTCTTTAAGGGGCATAAATATACATGACCTGCTGGTTGGCCAGCTTCTTTTAAGTACCCAGAACTAACTCAGTTTTGGTTAAATTTTATCTGTTACCGTACCATATAAAACAAAGTCTGGTTGTACTTTCCATATATGTGATTCAATAGGATGGCCAAATCAGGCCTTCTTGTACAAATTACTGTGCATTATTAAAATTCTTTAAATGTACAGTAGTATTTTAAAATAAATCCTCTGCCAACGCTCTTAGTGTAGTTCAGCTATTATAATATTAAATCCTATAAAAGTCCTATACAGTAAATATAGTAAGCGATGAAAACAAAATATTACGATTACCAGAGAGCAGCAAAAGAAATCTATTATATCCTTGATTTCCTAGGGTAGACTGCATCTGCATTGGTATTTCAAGCATTTTCCATTTAAAATAAACTGGCCAGTTCAAGCGACACTTTTATTTACTTTGTTCCGTGACTCTTTTTTCAGTCTTGGGAGATGAATTTTGGTTCTGATTTTGGAGTTTGGACTGAATGAGTTATGTACTATTCAGCAGCCCAGGGTTACCCTCTCTCCAAGCTTTACTGCAGGGAAGAGGTTGGTTTGAATGGGAGACAGAGGGGAATGAAGCAGATTTGAGCACTCACTCACCATTCTCAAAAAATGGGAACTAGAGCTGCCAAAAGTATTTTTTTTGCTATGTTCTTTCCCCGAAAAGATCTTGATCAAGATCCTCTTTACTACCCTCCACATTTCAATTAGGATGTTCCAGTGCTGAGAAACACTGTGATGTGGAAGGAAAGGGATAGGCTTGCTCCTTCTTGGACCTCCTGTGGCTCTAGGGAGAGAAAAGGAGCTGATCAGATCCTGTACTTTGGAAAACACTGGCTTATACATTTTAAATATGTTTCGTTGCGCAGGAAGCACTGTGCAATAGTTATTGTAATGTTTGAATTTCTGCCTGTACCCCCACTTCAGTACATACATATTCTTAAATCTCTCCTTCATCCTGAAACATCTCTGACATGGAGCAGTAAAGAGTGCTAGGAAATTTTCAGAAAAACAATCTGAAGTCTTAATGATATCCAAATTTACAAGAATCTTTCAACATTCCCAGCTGTTTTCCTCCTATGGTCAATAGACTTGTGTAGAAGAGCGGAATATATTATTAAATGCAAAGATTTTAGCTATTTATTTTTTTCTACTTCTTTGCTGGGAAACCCAGGCATGTCAATGTGCAGATGTCCTAGAGATGTAAGGAAAAGATGAGGAAGAATGTATCGCAATGCGGAGTCATGGTGCCTGGGTGTTTTCTGTAAACTGTGAGTTTTGGAATGAGCTTATACCTGTTGTGTGCACATGACCTGACACACCTTACAGTCAGCATCGTGTATGGTTGAGAATAACCTAAATATTATCCTAATTTTCCCAAATATGGGTATGCGTGTTGTTCTTGGCAGAAACTGCCACCTGTATTTCGATCCTTGCCTTTCCTTTCTTTAATCTCTCATGCCATTCCATAGTCAGGGCTAGCTACAGGCTATAAAGTGAAAATTAGGAAAAAAAAACATACTCATGACAAATGGTAAGTTTTTGCTCACCTTTACCTGCTCATATTTTTAGAACAGAAATCAGAGCCTAATCTTCATTCCAGTGTATTTAGTCCAGTTCATCTGGCATATCCAAAAGTGCATCTGAATTTCCTGCTGCTGTTGTTTATGTACTGGGCTGTTGCTTAATCTGGACTTTCACTCTTACTGAAATTCAGATCTGAATCCAAGAAACAGTATCAGTTGAAAAAAAATTAAATACTTGGAAAGTTTTCAGTATGAATATGAATATTTTTTCATAAAAGGTCTGAGCAGCTCTGTTTCTGTACTTGTTCCCTGACTTTTTCTAATGCAGACCAAAAGCTCTTTTGGGGGTAGGCCTCTTATCTTTTTTACTTTCAATGAAGTGCTATTGGGTGTACTGTGTAAATATATTTGAATAGTGTAGTCTTCCCTTTAACATGAAAGTAAGTTGTTGTTGCACAACTTCATGCATGAATGTTCCCCCAAAATGTGGCTTCATTGGAAGAACTTGGCTATCAAAACTGCCTCTTTATGTACTGAAATAAATGGGCACCAACAACCTACATTTTCCTCAGTGAGTGCTTAAAATCTAGTTGGTTTATTCAAAAGCCTAAACAGAAGCTGAGCTGTTTGAAAAATCTGGATCTCATTTTGCAGAAAAGCGCTTCTTATTTTTTAGCCAAAAGATGTTAATGTCAAGCCGTATCCAGACAAATGATCTCCCAAAGTTAATGTTTCACTGCCTGGAGTGTCTTTGGACAGCTGTTATATTTGTAGCAGTTCTTTTCAATCATCACTTCTGTCAATTTGAAAATGCCATGGCATAAAGTTTACAACCTTTCTCTTTTACAGTACTATCCCTTGTAAATGCTGCTCTGCTAAGGAGTCAGTCAGTAAGGTGTTCTGCTATCAAAACTCTCTTGTGACAATGGAAGCATAATAATATCGTAGATGGTTTATACCATGTTGGCTTGAAAATTCCACACAGATTGTCTTTCATGATGAAATTTGTGTTTAACTTTTATAAAAAATGTTAAACTTTCTCCAGTCACTTTTGATATACTACTTGATTACAAAACAAAATTCTCAGAAATACAGTGCTTTTGTGCCTTCTAGATAAAACAAAAAGAAAATAATAAACAATTATATTGTGTCAGATGACTAGCAATTTAAATATATTCATACCTTTCCTTGTTTTGGAATTGATACCAGTATTCCAAAAACTTCTACAGTAGAGCTCTGCAAAGCCAGTTGTGACACTTCAGATGAGCCTGTGCTTTCATGATGGCCTCTCTTTGATGCTTCAGGCTGCGTCATAGACTTTGCACCTGTCTTGCACCTAAGATTCTGTATATTTGATGAAATCAGTTTAATGTGTAACACGTTATATAATTACCAGCCTGTACGACTGTGCAAGACTACTTTCTGTGCACTAAACTGTGGCACACAGGCTTTCAAAACGGTTGGTAGTAAATGGAACGCTGGCTGGAGTTGAAGAGAATGGAAAATTTGCTTCCTTCCAGTAGGATTTTGCATAACAGTAATAATAATACAGCATGTTGTTGGGATTTTACTTGCTGCCTAAAAAAAATCCTCTGTAGGGGTGATGAAGGCCCTAGAAGTAGTCATAAGAACTTTAAACTGAATGGAAAGAAAGATACAATGTGTTCATTCCATTTTGTCTCTACTTCTCGACCCACTTAAACACACAGAATCTGTACTACAGACCTTATCATTATGTGAAACGAAAAAGCTCTGTCAACATGGAAATTCTCTAGACTCTCAGTTCCCTTATCTAATCCAATTTCTACAGACAAAGCATCTGCTGCACTTTTAGCAAGTACTGCATTTGCTAATAGGAATGGAGAAAGGTGTTGGTGGGGGTATCACATTTGTGAACTTCTGTGGGAACTAGAGCTCCATTTGCAAATAAGTAGTAACAGCAAATATAAAGCAAAAGCTGGTTGTGTTGAAGCTCCTTTGAATCTACTTAGTGAGAATTTGTGTTACAGTTATAACATGAAACTTTATAATACAAACTTGGTATGAAAACATAGTGGAGTTACTGATTCATCTTATGGGATAATCTTCCCTCAGAGTAGATATCTGTCTACACACTGTTTTAATCTTTTACTCATTCCTTTTGAAATGAATAGAGCTTCTGCACCACTGATTTCAAAACCAGGAAGAATATATAAAAATAGGTTGTTTGTGTGTTGTGCATGACTCAGCAGAGCCCAGATTTTGTAGCTGTTCAGACAAAGTGCTCGTTTGCAGTTACTCCTGCTCCCTGTGAAGTCTTGGCCTTAGGCATCTTGCCATATGTCTGGGGTTGGGAGGCTCAATGGGAAACTGATAGCTACTTTCTCCAATGGCTGAAATATAGCAGGAGTTGCAGCACTGCTGTATAGTTTAATTACTAGCTTAAAATCAGCAACTGATTTTTCATTATTTAAAATTAAGTTCATATTACCTAAACTAAAATAATCCCAGGATCCTAACTCCGATGCATTAACCAACATAAAGAGAGAAAAATAAGTGGTCCGCTCAAGAGTAAAATGTATGTCGTAAAATGTTTTCACCTCACTATTGTGTGAGCAGGAGAGTCTCAGTCTCTCTTGTCTTCTCTGACTAAACTTTGTGGTTTCCTTTGTCCCATCTCCATGATGCTCACCTCCTGACCCTTCCTAAGGTTTCTGTGCTGTCTTGGTCCTTTCCCACAGCATGCCAAAGGTACAGCTCTCCACCAACAGCCTAGCAGCAAAGGTTAAGATGCCTTACATCTGTAAACAGATGCTAGCAACCTCTGGCTTCACAGCTGGCTTTCTAAAAGACTCCCTCCAATAACTGACTGGACTAGAATTAATAAGAAAACAGCATATTCTCCTAGTATTTTAACCTTCTGCTGAACAGTGATTCTGTCTGGTTCTGTTCACACTTTCACATCAGGAATTGTTTTATTTGACCTGATCTGCCATTGTCTTCTATGCAATTACCATTGCACCCCATATAGGAGTAAACAGTCATAAAGGGCCAGATTTTTAAAAGAATTGAAATGCCTAAAGAGGTAGAAAATTATACTAGAATTTTGTCTTCATATTTAGGTGCCTAAACATCTTAAAAACGTGGCTAAAGTCTAAAGCTTCTGTTTCTGAAATTGTGTTTGTATGAGAATCCCAGCTCTTGTTTAGAACAACCTCATTCAAACAGGGGGCAAGGAAGAGGAGGGAACACTAGCACTTATTTTCACGCCTTTGTTGTACAGAAAAGATTCAAAGTCTTACAAAAGTGTATTCTAAAAGTTCAAAAACTAAAAAGAAAAAAACTCCAAAATGTAAGCACTTAAAAAATCTCATATTTTAAATGGATCCTATGACCTTTTTTTTTTTTTTGAGGCTTAATGACTAATTTTTGAACCCTTGGGTTTAGCAACACTGTTCTGAAGTAAGTACATAGACTAGATTATTTGCCTTGCTGCTGATACATATAGACCCAATAGGAAGATTTTAGAAGAAGTCGCAGCTTTACATCTGAATATCTCCTTTTTTTTGGCAGCTTGTATCTCATTCTATTATTCAAACATGGGGGAAGGGGTTGGATGTAAAGTGTTTTTTTTAGTTTGTTTAATTATTGGCTTAGAACCAAAAATAGCACAAGTCCTGATTTACTTTAACGCTAAGGGTCCTATTCATAGAATACAAGGCATAAACATGAGAATTGCATAACTTGAGAACATAATAACTGTAATTACTGGAACTGCAAAGGTCACTGGGTCCATCATTAGTGTTTCTTAATTTCCCTTCACTTCTATCCCTCTGTGCATATAGTCTTACTTTATCCATTACTTCTTTAAACATCTTATATCTCTATAAATGAGTTAAATCCCTGTCTCTGAATTATGCAGCACACCAACTTTCCCTGATTGTCTCCATTTTTGTTCTAAATGCCACAACTTTTCTGTCCTTCCTTTTGTCCTGTTTCAAATTTTTATTTGAATTCTTAACCAATAGGAGGTTGTCGCCCTGAGAATAGTGTTGTTCTTGCCATCAGCTTTCCTTAAAGAAACACTCCATTGTCTATAGAGTTCTTCCACTGTGGAAAAACACTTACTCAGCTTACGCTTCACAATATAGATTTTGCTAATAAGTTATTGTATTTTTAGTCAACCCTCGCCAGCTCAAAGCTGTATAGCTGGTAGCTGTGTACTTCAGATCTAGTTTACTGTGGTGTCATGGGTTTTCACCTCATCCTGGAGGTTGGCTACTGCTTTCACTTAAGAAAAAATCCTTGTCTCTAATATAGTACCCTATTATAATATGGAGTGCTATGTACAGTGCTTCCAATACACTGAGGCGAGATTATCCATGAAACAGCTTAGACATGCTCGCACAAGAGACCATTACCAAAGCAGCTTGGAGCTTTCATTTCGGTACCACATCAGGTTTTAAAATATCTGTATACTTAGCTGGAAAGGAATGCTAACAAATCAATGCAAACCTATCTAGGGAGCTATTTGATTCTCATCACCTCTCATCTTAGTGCTGCACTATGTTTAGTGGACTTCCTAAACATGCCTGTGTGATTGTTCCCCTACATCAGATAGGGTACTGAGACTGGGTACATTAAATAACTTCTGCTGAGCCATATCAGGGATCTCCATCTATGCCATGAGTCAAACAGAAGTCTAAATCCCATGTCAGTAACCCTTGCTTAAGTTGTGCCTCTCAGGAGAAGTCAAGCTGATCAGTATTCAGGATGCCACAGAATTTGAAGGGGACTGTTTTTCCCCCGCTTCTATTCTAAAAGTTCATGTCTTCCCAACATGTCATAGAAACAATATGACTGATTGACAAAGTAATGCTAGTTTAGGGTAAGATGTCAAAATAGGGATTTCTCTCAAACCAGGGACTTCTTAGCAGTAAGTGGACTTAAAAGCACAGGACTAGGAGAAATGAGGTCAGATTATTTTTACTTATGCTCAAACGTGAAAATAATGCTATGTCATTTTACTTACAGTTCTGTTTATATGTAAAACTCACACACAGTTCCCTCCTTTTACCAAAGCTTTGAATGTAAGTCTGGCATTAGACTTTAAAGATTTTTTGAAACATCGTATTTCCTACCAAGAAAGCATAATTGCTTTTATGTAAACTTCTATTTCTTTGCCAAAGAGCAAACATACAGGCACAGAGACAGGTCTGAAAGTTCTCTCTTACTACAGAGTTACTCGAACCAGTTTCAACAGGGCTAGATCAGGTAGCTGTGTAGCTGTGTCAGTGCAGCACCTCCAGGAGAGGTCCTGCTGTGCTCCAACCATTGATGCTGTTTCTAGCGTTTAGTGCCCTGAATAACTGGACAATCTTGTGGCTGCTTTGTCTCATTTTTAACAGCAGCTTGGTCTTTATCCTGCTTCAGGATATAATTTAATATTTAAAATTCATTCTGAGGGGTTTCATTGCTGAAACCCCACAGCCAGGATGGGACCCAATTTTGCTATATCAAATACATAAACAAGACATAGTCCCTGATGAAAGAACTAATAGTATAGCCTAGTTTAAGAGGAGATATAAAGACTACTGTGACAAACGATAGAGTAGAAAGGCAAAGGCAGGAGGAACAAGTTGACGCATAAGTTTCATTGCTTGCATATTTTCTGCAAGCACTGATAGGCAATTGGTTCTCTTTCCAAAGAGCTGTGTGAGGGGTGCAGGGTGTCATCCCTTCTGGCAAGGGTTGCAAGGTGTCATCCCTTCTGGCAACATTTTATAGGGAGGTTTCACGTATTTTCAACACATTGTAGTGTGTCAGCCCCGCATGGTGCATTATCACATCAGGACCGTATGCTAACTCTTAAGTCAGCTGGCTGGGGCCGGAGCAGTGATAGACCTGCTTCCGCACGGTGGTTGGCTCTGTGCTGAGGAAGCACAGAGCTGGCCCTGCAGGAGCACCAGGCCAGTGCGGCCACCTTCTGCACCCTGCAGGGACCCTTCAGCCAGGGTCTCCTGCTTAGCCAGCACTGCTGGGATCGCTCAGTCTCAGACAGCATTTAGTTAATATTAGGGTGAGCTGGCCAGTATTCAGTTCAGGCAAGGTCAGGGAGGTGGTAATGGATTTAAAGAAGTAGCAACATGGAAATGCTGAAAGAAAAATTGCTGTGTTTTACTGAGCTTATAGCTTAGAGGTGATTTTGTATCCTGAACTGCTGAAATGCTCTTTAACAGTCCCTTATAAATCTAAACTGATCGAGTACAAATGTAAAAGAACTGACAGATGGGTTTCAGCATTTTCTTTTGCATGTGGATCATGCCACTTATAGTTCATACTTTTATTCCTTCTAATTGGGCCACTGCGGTGAGGTAGGCCAGAAAACTATTTGGAAAGTACACATGGTTTCATTTACTGACCAGGGCATCTTTCTGGAAGCACATAATCTTGGTTTTGAAGTATGGTTTCTGTGAAGTTTGCATGTGCTTGTTTTAACTGCCTACCCCAGGAAGAACTAACATTTTTTCACGCTGTCATCCCTTACCTGAGAACAAATGTTGAGACTGAAACTACCTTGTGAATAAATTTCCTTTCATGTTTTTTATCTAAATAAATTCTGAAAAACAAAAAATACTATTTCTGGACATGAGAGATTGTTCAAGAATCATTTAATATGCATATGCATATTTTAATATAAATGAATACTAGCCATCATGAATTAGCTGTCATGACTTGTGTGACACAATCTAGATGGATTAATTTCTTGAGTGGAATTAGAAAAAGTGTGGAGTGGATCAGAAAGAACATGGAAGGCAGAAAGCCTTGCACACTGAAGTCCTGCTGGCCATTGGAGCGATGTCTACTCAGGAAAAAGAAATGAGGTAGAGCAGGTACCTAAGACGCTGTTTTTGGTAGGAGCATAATTTGGTGCTTCGGTGGAAAGGAAGTAAGGTTTGTGAAGGGCACATGTCACAGATTAAGCTTGTGAATAATTAAATTCTCAGCAGTTGCTGCCTACACAATCTCTCCCTTTACGTGAAAATTTACCTGCGTCCCTTTACCTGAAATATTAGCAGTTGCAAAGTGGTGTGCACTAGGCACTGTATACTTGATAGTAAAATAACTGTGATTTAACTGAACTCAACAAATTCATCTTTGTTGCAAATTCTAAGAGTGGGGTGTCTTAAGTAAGAAAAGTCTTACCTGAGTAGTTGCAAGAGCCAAAAAGAAAAATATATGAAGAAGTCCAAAAAACCTGTTGTAAAGGAGACGTTTGTTTTCTGTCACAGAGGAAGTGGATCGACTTTGAAAGGTTCTCTGTTGCTAATTAATTCCCATGCACCTAATGTGTGATTTTAACTTAAAAGGCTAATCTTGCATGAATTCAAAGAGGTTGTTTAAAACAGAAGAGCATTTTAAATGCCTGTAAAAATGCAAAGAAAATTGAAAGGGGGTAAAACTTAATCAAATGTATTATTTCCCCAAAAGTGTATCTAGAAAGAGTTGGTGTGTATGTGTGTGTGTATAAATATATATGCCTGTGTGTGCATATGTATGTGTATCTATGTATATGAGAGACAATAATTGGATAAATTGATCTACAGTAAGCACGATGTTAATGAACATTTCTCAGCATTTAGCCTTAAAGAGGCTTCAGATAGATATAAACAAAAGACCTTTAAAATTACAAAGAAGTAGCCAAAATGTGAACTTTAAAGTAGTTATACATAGAATTCCAATGACACTCCAGCTTGATCAGGGAGTTCCCTATATAGATATTTGAAAGGACCTTTTCCAGAACACTGCCTCTGAGAAACGGACTTAAAGTGAGATAAAAATGAACCAACAGACTAACACTTAGCTAGAAGAACTAGATGCAGCAGAACAGTTTTATCTATGAAACAGTGCATACAAAACAGTTTCATTCTAAATGTTGTTCTTTTGAGGTAAATATGTTTTGTTTCATTTTTTTTTCAAGATTTCAAAGAGCAAAATGAAATAGAAATGTTAATTTCAATGAACATGTTTACATTTTTAAATTAAACTTTTCAGTTTTTATATCAAGCAACACAAAACTTATTTTTCTTAATTTAGAAATGCATAGAGAAATCAGATTGTGGTAGCCACCCAGCTGTTTTCACAAAACAACATTTTTTGAGAACATGCAATAGATTCTCCCAGACCTATTGCATACTGCAGTGCTTAGATGTATTTATTTTCTGCTCTATTATTTATTACTATTCTTCTTCCTTGCACTCTTATGCCAACTTTGCCTATCTTTATTCAAGATAACTGGAAATGATGGCAGAAAATAGTTGTTTGAGGACAAGTACTTTTGCAAGACAATGAAACTAATTCCTGACCTTCAGTTAGGAAGAAGCAGTGCAGAAATGGTACTGGGAGGAGAAAGCCAAAAAGAATTGACTGCAAGATCCCTCCCAAAGAAGTAGCGCAAGCCTTGAGCGGAGAGAATGCAGATATCTGAAAGACATGCTAGTCATGGATATACTCCCTATTTCATCAGCCGTTTCAAGTCTAAGAAATGCTACAGCTAGTAAAGTTTAAACAGAAAAGGCTGTTATAAAAACAAGCTCTTTACTCCTCCAGTAGTTACAATTTTAAAGCATATGAATGTTAAAACATGAATCTTAGTGGAAGGACTTGCATTTAGTTTTCAGCTCTGCTATTGCCTGTTTTTTAACTTAGAACCATTCACTAGCGGTATAATAGTCTGTCTAAATTCTGGCTCTGTTAATCGGCAATGAACAAGACATTGAGAAGTCATTTTGAATCAAACCAAAAAATTCTAATTTAAAAAATTCACAAAATCATAGAATAGTGGAGGTAGGAAGGGACCCCTTAGATCATCGAGTCCAACCTTCTCTCAAGCACGGTTACCTCCGGCAGATTTTCCAGGACCATGTCCAGTCGGGGTTTGAATATTTCAAAGGATGGAGACTCCACAACCTCTCTGGATAGCCTGCTCCAATGTTGCATCACCCTTGTGTTAAAAAAGTTTTTTCTTGTGTTTAAATGGAATATCTCTTATTTCAATATGTGCCCATTGCCTCTTGTCCTGTCACTGGGCGCCACAGAGAAGAGTCTGGTTCCGTCTTCTTTGCTCCCTCCCAACAGATATTTTGTACACATGGATAAGATCCCCCTGAGCACTCTCTTCTCCAGGCTAAATAGCCCCAGCTCTTAGCCTCTTGTCGTATGAGAATTGCTGCAGCCCAGTAATCATCTCCGTGGCCCTTTCCTGGACTCGGTGCGGTATGTCCATGTCTCTCGTGTACTGGAGACACCTGGGCACATACTCCTCTACTCACCTCTGGACACAGCACTCCTGATGAAGTCTCACCAGTGCTGAGTAGAGGAGAGTAATCGTCTCCCTTGACTTGCTGGCCACAGTCTTTCTGATCCAGAGAAATGCAGTTTAAAATTAAACTTTTAACATTTGAAATTTGGAAGACAAGTTGAAACAGTCATGATAATTTGCCGTGTTCCAATTGAAGAAGCTGAGAATTTATGACCAACTGTTCTAACCTTCCCTGTCATACAGGAGATCTGTCTATGAAGGTTGAAGTCTTGTAAGGTTTATGTAAAGTTTGTTAAACGCTTTATTATCCCTATATAAATACCCCTTATATAAGTAAAAAAATATATTCTTACTGTGAGTAACAACCTGAATTTTGCTGGTTAGCAGCTGCATCTGAGCTCCATGTATGCAGGGTGCCTCTGAACATCACTTATTACATTGCTGTTCTCGTAGTGTGTTAAAAGAGGAGACAATAATAGGTCAGGACAGAGAATATCAGAAAATCCCAAATAGATTTTTCATGTAGCTTATTGGCATTAAATATATCCTGGGGCAGTGAGAAAAGAAAGGAGTTTTTAGTCTAAAATAGGACTTTGAAGTTTTCTTCATCCTTTTTATAAAGTATCTGAAACTCCGAGGAAAAGTAGAGGAAAGGAGGATGAGCTGGGAAAATAGCTTGAAGGTTAATGTTCGTGGCTCAAATAACACTTTTACATTTTGAGCAAGCTTCTTGCTTTGTTTTCTTTTTGGAATAATAGGTTTGTAGGTTTCTTAACTGCATACAAGATTTGTTTCCCATAACCCTAAGTGTTAGGTATGTTAGATAGCCAGTGCTTTGGCTGTGATCTAATGCTGATTAAAGGAGAAAAATCAAATCTTTTTTTAAAATTTGAATAATTCAAATTAATTTTCATTTCATTACTGCCAGGATACTGTTTGCCTCCACTGCTGCAAGGGCACACTGCTGGCTCATGCTGGGCCTCCTGCCCAGCAGTGCCCCCAGATCCTTCTCAACAGAGCATTGTAGGGAGCTGGTCTTAAGACATAAGACTTTACATTTCTCCTTCCTGAATTTCATGAGGTTCATTTGGCCCAATCCTCCTGTCGAGGTCTCTCTGAACGGTAGCTCTACTGTCAAGCGTACAGACTTAGCTGGAATGGGTTCTGGTCATAGACTCCACCATTTGGTGGCATTTGCTGAGTGTCTTCTAAAATGTTTTACATAACAGATGATCAAATATGTTCCCTCTAGCATTTTACTAACTCCTAACCGTATGTTAGTCAGTACTCCTCTGGGAGTTTCCCTAAACTACAGAGAAAACTTATGAGAAATAGCTGTTAGAGACCTCATTAATATTATTTTTTTTTTTGTCTAGCAGCAAAGGGTTCAGCTGCAATCTTGCCAATTTAAGCAGTCTTTAGTTTTGCTTTGTATCTTCTCTCTTTTTTCCACTCAATACCATACTTCTTACTGCGTATTTTGGTATTTAGTTCTGTGTTGTTTATCACGTTCATGTCTTATGTTCAACTTTATTCATTTATGAACCTTAATAGAGGCTAAAAAATTAGCAGCCTATGCCCAGAAATGTTCACATGCCATTTTCCATTTTCTACATAGAAACCTGAACTGACATGTGCAAATCAAGACTCCAGACACAGATGCCTTTTATCAAAAAGAAAATTGATGCATATTTGGCTTTCTGAATGGCTAAATACAGGGCAAAGGCAGAAGATGTTTATTTCTGGACAATAAAGTTAAAAAAAATTCACCTAGTTTATTTTTAACAGCTTCTGATTTTTTTTACTAATCTTTTTTGCTCTGATTCATATATCCGCAGAGCTCTACGTATGTTTGTAGCTCAGCTCAGATATCACAAACTGAGCAGTCAGCAGCCAGCAATTAGTCAAAGTCTGAGAAGCTTGCTCATTTTTGTGTTTCTGCTGCAACCGTTACTTTGGGCTGCACCACAAGGCTGTGACTAAATGTCTTTCTTGGAAATGCTTCTTAGAAGTGTAGGGCTTAAAACGTTGTTCTGGTTCAGAATAAACTTGTAAGTCTACTGGTGAAAAGGCAAGAATAATTCAGTAATGCCATAAATATCAAGCTAGTTTAGGCATAATAATAATGTACAGACTGTGATCTACAAGTATAAGGTGGTTTTCCTTATAAGAGTTTACAATACCACTCACTTCACTAATTATCACTCAGTGCAACATTTTTGTTTTAGCAAAGGTTACAGGCAGAAATGTTAAACGATTATTAAGGTTGCCAAACCAAGCATGCAAAAATTAAGAACTACCCTCAGGGACTTTAATTTTATACAGTTAATATGTACACATTATGGGATAACCTTTAATTGCACAATCACACATTGTGTTTTTTGTATTTTCCTAGTGCTACCGATTCATTCAGCATTTCAGGTGAAGACTAAGTAATAGGTATATACTAATTAAATGGCAGAGAACCTAGGAGTGGAGGAAGGAAGCAGTTAACCTTAGATATAAACTCTCTGTTTCAGATTGTTGACGTACGAGGCCTTCTTAAAGAGACAGCTTTAAGCTAGACAAGCAGTGTATTCTTCCTGTGCCTTTTTCTTAGGTATGGGTGGATGTTTTTCTTCAGTGAAATTTTCACACTTAGCAAGAGTCCGTATGACTCTAACAAGAATGAGAGAGCTGGCTTAATTTTTCAGTCTGAATGGTTAAAATTTCAAAACATAATAGGCAATTGAAACTGAAGTTTTACAAGAAAGAATTAGAGGCATTGCAGCCATCCAGTGAGTAATATATTTTATAAGTTTCCCTTTTCTTCCTTAATGACTTTTCTCTGGTGTCCTATCCAAAGGAAATGGCACATTTTAAATATGACAACTGTGTAAAATACTCTTATAAACTTTTCTGTCTTGTAGACAAGTAACGCCTCTCTTCTACTACTGTATTCAGACACTCACCTTTGGGTTGAGAGGACATTAAGCACATGTTGCAGTAGAAGGAAAGAGAAGCAAGAGATGTGCTCTAGGCTACCAAGTCAAAACCTCACTTCCCCATAAAGTGCATGAGCTCTCAACTGCTCCTGTCTAAAATGTAGTAGTGATAAATAGTGAAATGCCTACAAGCATAATCAATGATTTGATTAGAATATAAACTTTTTTATTTTATTCAGTGAAATCAGTTTTTGATGGTTTCTGATATGAAGCAGCATTACTGAGAATACATGGTCATTGCTTGTATATGATAAATTTTTAAAACTTTGTTTATGATAAATAGTGTTATTTTTCTTTTCTCACATCTGACTCAATATAATACAATAATACTAAGCATGACTCATACATTGCAATGATTCAGCAAGCCTAGAAAGTCAAAAAGTAGATAAAGCTGACTTGAAATTTGGAGAGACTATGCTGTCAGCACTTTATAATTTGACTGTATGAAAAGTAATGCAATTTCAGTGAAAGTGTTATGGATTATGTACATATATACAAAACTACATATGGGTTGACCAGAAGTAATATACCAGGTCTGATATTGCATTTTTTAGTCAATGACAAGACTTCTAGTAATATCAACACAAGTAGGTCTTGACCTTAAGTTCCTATAATACTCTAAATACTGAATATTATAAACAGATATATCTTATTTTTCTTAAGAATCAAGACACCTACAAGCAAAAATTTTTAAAAAACAATGAAATTATAAAGGTGACTAGGGCAATTTTGCCACAGAAAAAGTAGTTTTGTGAATCACATGACATCAAAAAATGTCTGGTTTTGGGCAGTCAACTGATCACCAGTCAAAGCCTGTACTTTCACCTTCCTCATAACAAATCCTGTCAAAATACTTTCATATTTGAGCTTCCGGAAACTCAGTCAGATATAGAGTGTAGATGCTCCAGAACACAGGGGAGCATTTAACAACTAATAAAATAACAAGGCATGGCCTTATTAAAAGGGACCAGCTGAGGAGAGAAATATAAAGGTCCCTCAGGCTGAAGGTGGGAATGAGGGGAGCAGAGGAAGCAATAAAAAAGAAGTAAATGGAGAGAGACAGATTGAAATTACTGAGAACATACCATCCATGTCCATCAAATGGCATTATCTGTGATGCAGGTGCTTGGAAAGATCTAAATTCCCATTTGTTTCCACTGGGCAAATTCAAATATTGAGCATTTCTGCTTCTGACTTCTCCAAAAACTTTATGCTACTGCAGATCAGATCTTTAGTGGATATAAATTGTCTTTGCTCAATTAGCATCTAACTTCTGAAGTCACTGGAGCTGAAACCGTTTATACTATCTGAAAATCAGAATCTGTAACTCTTAGTTTACATGATAAATGAAATTCATAGCCAAATCTTTTGTTCATTTGATAGGCTAGCTTACTATTTTCTGCAACAATATCCATAAAACTGTGTTTTCCAAAGATACATGTGTTCTTAATGTATGTAAAAAGATGAAATGTTAAGAAATCCTCTGATATTACCAAAATTATTTTTTACTTTCCATTATCTTCTTTATCAGATCTTTAGTTAACTTTGTAAAACTGAATGACAAAGTATGAGTGCTGATAAAGGCCTATGTGGTAGGTGGTTGTCTAAAAGTTGTGTGTTCCAGAGCCTAGCAGGTTAATGCTTTAATTGGTTTGGGTTTTCACCTCTAATTAGCAGGGATCAAATTCTGCCATTAGATGAAGATTTCCCCGTGATGAGAGGATCCTCTGATATTATAGTTTTCAGCTTCAGATTTTGAGATCTCTGTATCTCTGAACTTCCCAAGATTTGCTTCTATAATATACCAAAATGTGCATTTGCTAATCTGAGCTATCAGTAACTTTAGTTTGAAAATATTGGGGTCTTTTTTTATTGTGTGAGCATTTGCTACCTCCTGCGCCTGTCTGTGCTTAAATACCATAAAAATACACCACCATTATTTGTTTTATTGTTTACTTTCAGCTCAGCCACTTTCATTCTTAGCTCTAGCCTATTATGAGAGCCAGTAGACAAAAAGGTGGTCTGTAGATGTTGTCTACCACCTTAAAGGTATTCTTAAGTGGGCATGAAATAGGCCTGAAATATCAGTATTTGCTTTATCTGGGGCATTTTCCATATTTCTATGCTAGATCAAGTGATTCTTCACATCTTTGTTGTAATTTTCCTCCTTTTGCAACAGACGTATGATACTTTTTCTTCACTTATCATGGGATCCCACCTGGGGAAACTTTACAAAGGTCCACGGAAATACGTGTCTAATAATTTTCATGTCATATCTTTGTCGCACCGTCAGCTCCCCACCTCCCCTGTCCCAGTAATACCACCTTGATAAGTCTTTGTTATTTAACACAGATCTTCACGCTTAGCGTCAGCTTCCTAACAGCATGCACAGAGCTACTTTGTCGTCTGCCTTCATATCCCTTCCTAAAGCCTTTTTTCCCTCATGTGTTGACAGAGAATTTTGAGTGATTGTGCAGCTGGTATGCTGTGACCTCTCCTTTTCACCAAATATTGTCTCACTGTTATATTGGACTTCCCATTTGTTTCCTGCATCCATCTGTTGCCTCTTATGCCTAGATGGTAAGCTTTGTGGCAGCTCCAGTGCATGATTAGGTAGGTGCTACAGCAATACAATGCACAAAACAACGGTAATAGCATTCTTATATTTCTTTTTTGATAGAAGCGGTTTCATTAGAAAAGGCTGTTTCCTGTAGTTACCCTGTCCTACTTACGCGCGGAAGAATTAGAAGCTGTAATATCAGCAGACCAAAGCAGCACAAACATGTAACTTCAGCACTTTGATCAAGCAGACAGAAACACCAGGTTGGGAAAGTTTTCCAATTCAAAACAACAATATTCACCAGCTAGTAATGTATTCATAGCTACCAAAGAGATGTATACAGAAATTGTCAATGTAAATTATGATCTATTTTAAAGGTTTCTTGTAGGAAGCTTCCCCCGTAACATGTTATCATGACTGAAAAAGCAAGAAAAGAAAGGACGGTTGTGGTATCTGCTTTCTACAAGGGGTGTACTGTTTACTGCAATCTGATTTATTAGGGCTTGAGCTTGAAGCTGTTCATCATTTAGCTTAGCCTCTATCAGACAATGTGATAAGGGATTACCTGCTGAGAGTTTACAGTCCCTTTGCCTACCATGTGTGTGCAGACGATATATCTTTATGCACAGATTTCATCCCAAGAGTTGTCCCCATGGTTACTCTTTGAGAAGTTAACTCCCATTTCTTTCTGTCCATGCCTTGGAAGTAGACTGTTTCCATCTCAGACATTTTCAGCACTCCTTCACTAGGTCCATTAGTTGGAATATAAAGTGCAGGTGCCTATAAGCCCATTGCTTTTTATTTTCAAAACAGAATGTCTTTTCAGAGAAAAGATATATTTAATCAAACGCAGAAGATAATGAATCTCCACGTATATCTCCTGCTGAAGCAGGAAGTTACCTAAAGTGAAGTCAGTTCAGGCGCTCAGATTTATCAGAGCATGACCATATATGCAGTTCATAGCTGCAAGTGTTTTTCAGCAGTAGATGCTGCCCTAATCTGAACAAATGCAAGTGAGGGAACAAGGAACTGTGCAATGCAGCAGTGTGCTATGTGGGCAGGAACACATAGAGAATTGGCCGGTAAGAATACAAATTGTTATTCAGACCCCATAGCTGAGCATATCACAAAGGTAAAGCATTGTGTCCGTTCTGTGTATTCCCAGTGGGCTGGTGCATTGGTTTGTGTAGCCCTTAGATAACTTCATAGGCTCTGCCAGAAGATATTCATAGTCTTTGTTAACAGCGTAGCCCTAATTTTCTTGTTTTGCTGTATTTTCTAATTTACCAAAAAAAAAAAAAACAAACCACTTAATGAAGTTCAGTGCTTTGTGCTCTCTAAGTTCTTTTTTGCATATTTGGCCACTTCAAAAGTCTTCCCTAAACTTCAAAGACTATGTTTTGAAGTCACTTAAATTGTGAGCCAGCTGAAGGGATTTACACCCTCCATTCAAGGAGCGTTTAAGTAAATACTTTTTCCAGTATTTTATGAATGCCCCCCCACCACCACCACCACCAAGGAATCAGCCAGTACTGAAAATTCCTGTACGGCTCCTTAATGAAGTGACATGCTAACAGGTTTCAGTAAAATAGCTATTAACATATGACAATTTAATAACTATTAAACTACTACGATAAAAATCTGAAGGAAAAAGGAAGAGGCTTGTTCTGCTACCAAGAATGGGATTTTCTTAACTCTAGTGAAATGAATTATATGGCAGACAGACACGTTGGGGTAAGTGCTATTGCCAGCAAAGCCCATTAATGTTTTGCCAGGTTCACAGTAATTATAATTTGCAGTTACTGCCAACATCCTTACAGAGGTAGGCTGTAATCCATAGGCCACAGGGATGATGTGGATATGGCTCTTCTCCTTCCACTATGCTCATCCACGAGCCACAAGAATAAGAAAGCAATATTTTCTCAGCAGAGGTGAGCTTCTTCCTTTTGACTGTGGGGACTGGCTATATTGGATAGGCAAAATGGGACAAAAGGTTGTCCAAAAGGACTCCTTTTTGTTGCCCTGCTTACTCAGCAAGCAACACAAAGTATCTGAGGTTGTGCTTCCAACCTAATTAATCTCAGAACCATGATTATAGCTCAGGAAGAATCCTAAGGCAGATGTACTTACATTTCTAGTCCGAGTCTTTGCCACTATATAGAATGATGTAAAGGTTAAATGGCTCTAGTTTATATTTTCTGAAAAGTATAGAATTCTGTGTGTAAGTCACAGTTATGTATGGGTTGCAATTATATTACCTGTATCCAGTTTAAAGACTTGTTTGCAAATTTTTTATTAAAAAGATCTTTGGATGAAAACGTGATTTTTTTAATCAAAACCAAGTTCTCCAAATCTATATTAGTTTTGATAAGAAAACAAAAGATGAAATGGAAAGAGTCCAGCAAATTTTCAAAAAGATAATTTGAAGAGGGATGGTTCATAATTTCATTTCATAATTTTACACTGTATACAGATTGTTCAATGTTATATCTTCATATTTAAAGACATGTCAACAGATATGATGTATTACTGTGCACAGCTGTTGACATGTGATGATGATATAACACAATAGTAAAATACTAAGTTATGGGTTTTAATCGTTAAGACCAGAAGATACTTAGTACTAACTGCTAGATCTTATGTTTTTTTCTAACTTGTCTCTGGCATCGCTTTGATGAAAACATCAAAACTGTTGTGTGAATGACAGTCAAGATAAAAATGAATTTTGAAATACTGATTTACCCCTAAATTGGAAACTCCATGACTGGCTCTATTCTTAAATGACTCTTCATATTATGTTCACAGCACTTTCATCGTCTAAAGAAATTATAACAGGCAGATACCTGTTGCCTGCTCTCTCTTTAAGTATTCAGTGCTTTATCTTGCTTGTATTTTGGCTAGACTCAGAAAGAGACCATAAAGTTATGCATTCTGGTTTTCATTTAATAAATGTCTGAGACCTCATCTTTTTATGCTTTCTTTTCTTTTAGAAATATATTTAACAATAAGAATCTCAGACATCTTTGACACCCATATCTCAGCTTTGCAGTCACAAGACACTTGCCTTCTAGAGAGGCCATAAACAGTGTCTTTCTGAAGTAGTAGTGAAGGCCAGTTGATACTTGATTGAACTAGCCACACTTCCTCAAAATGCAACTTCCTAGTTTGGAAAATCATTTTGGGCATCCTAAATAAAAATGATCCAACTTTCAGAGATGCTGAGTGCAGCTCCCATTTTATTTCCCGGGGATTCATAAAATGTAATTAGGCCACATACATGTTAGTATTACAAAATGTGAATGCATTTTATTTACCTATGTTAGAATATTTTGGCCTATGGGTTGTTTGACACCCAGGGCTGATCTACTTTTTATCAGTTAGTGCATAACTATAACTGTAACTAATATATATACATAAAACAGTCTATGTTAAACAGTTTTCTTCTTTCCCCTTTAAACATGTTGTTCCATAAATATTAGCAGTTTTCAATCTCAGCTGTAAATAAGGTCTGTCATTTTAAGGTAGGCCATAGTTTAATTGGTTAAATTGCTTAATTGTCTTACTTCCTATGTTCTCTGCCCAGTCATTTAGAGCCCTTTCTATACAAAATGCATTATTCAAAACACAGTCTGCACTCTTGACTTGTAGGCTTCTTATACATTACAGAAGCTTCTTTGCTCATTGTTTTACTTTTTTTTTTCTTCCATATTCCAGCACGTACATCTTATAATATTTATTTTCTTCAAAAAAATCTTCTCTTCAAAACTTCTTCCCCCTTAGAAAAGCTAATCTAAAGCACATATCAAGGAGAAAGAGAGACAGCATGAGTACACTTTAAGAGGATAAAACTCCCTCTGCTGTCCTTTCCAAGTCATTGAACAATAATGGCATCAACAACACTTTCGTTCGTCTTTCTGGCTGTCTGGTGGTGTTCAGTGTTGAAAACACCCTCTTTAAGTAGAAGAGCAAAAGCAAAGATTCATCTGCTGCAGTCTCTTCCTTTGCAGGGCATACTGCTTGGAAAGTAGTCTGCTCCGATAAAACAAAGTTATAAAAATCCCATTGGAGGGAAAGAAAAGGCAGGTGGTATCGTTCCCTAGGAGTGCACCAGGATATGGCATCAAGCTGTTCTTGACATCTGTGATTGCTGTGTACTCGTTAGGAGAATGGGTATGATTACTGTACGCTGAAAATGGCAAGAATGACGATTCCTGGACCTTCTGCCATACCCGTTCTCACTCAAAAGCATAGGTGAGATACTATTATAATATAATAACAATTCTGAGAGAAGTACATGTTGCCCTAATTGCTCAGCAAGCAACACAAAGTTCTGTCAGCAGATGCTAAGAAACATGTGAAGTCCTTTTGCCTGTTTGAGTTGCCAGGCTCGTGGCTGCTCCAGGCTGTGCCTGCACTGCACTGCTGCTCCCTCCTGCTGCTGCAGGAGGGACCCAGGCATCATGCTGAGATCTGCCCGGCCCCCAGCGAATGCCCTCTGGCCAGTCACCTTGCTGTCAAGCACCTTCCTTGCTTGCTCTCAGTACGATCACCACTCTTGTGAAGTGCTGGTGCTTGGTATATGTCTTAGCAACATGTTGGCTGTTACATAGTGCTCCTTAGCTGCGTTACGGTTCTACGGTTTCCTTTTTTTTTTTTTTTTTTTTCCAGTTTTTCATTAAGAATAAATTGTAACAGAATTGTCTTTAATCCTGGATGTGTATAATAGGAAGCCCCAGGAATAATCTTCACAGGTTTGTATTTTAGCTCTTCCTAAGTATAGGCTTTTTCTCTAGTGATCAGGGATGAGGAATTCTTTTGGAATATTTTCTCTAAAGTCCTGGTTAGAAATTTGGAAGGGAAGTTCTCTGTGTTATAACAGATGGCGAAAAAGGAAGAACATTCATTGAATTAGTTTGGAGCTAGGAAAAAGTTTAGTTTTAGTCTGAGCTTCAGGAGAGACTTAGGCTGCTTTTTATATGTTTCCAGTTGACTGGCTATTTGTTATGTTTCTTTCCATCAGATTCTTAAAGCTATTATAGATATTAAAGATATTTTACAGGTACTTAAGATGTTACGTGGTTAAACTGTGCACAATAATTCACCTTCAGATGCAGTCACTTTCTCTCCCATAACAAGACTCTCATAAATCATTCCTAACATAGTAAATAAATCCCTCAGTTCCCACCGTGCACCATTATTAAATTTCAATCCTTCCTTAAAAATAAAGATGAATGCATTTAGTAACTGAAAATAACTAGAACTGCCATCCTTTAAAATGCTGTCTCCTTGTGTAGAATTTGAGCTAGAGAAATGTGTTTACTTTTAAGAATTTGAACATTAATCATCCTGGAGAAGTGGCATATTATATACATGAAAGTTGATTGTGGAGTGGAACTGGATTTGACACCCCTAGGGAACATCAACAACAGTCTACAAAAGTAGAAGGAGAGAAATATGGTGAAGCTTCACACTGAAATATGAAAGCTCTCATGGTATATACCGCACCGCCGACAAGCCACTCTGTGCCCTTGAGAATCTTTTACAAGGGAAGTGTTTAATCATTTGCATTATTTTGGCATTTAATTTTTGTACTGCAAACACTTGTGGAATTTCATTTTCATATGCTTAATCCCACTAGAAGCAAAAAGCCTCCTCGGTTAGCTTTGTCGGGGATCAGGTCCTTTTGGTTTCTCATTTGCATGACAGATATGACGGTTTCATTTTTGTTCATGTTATAGTCCAATTAAATGTTTCTTCTAAGAAGAAAATGTTGAATTTTTTTTTTTTTTAATATTTACAATATTTCATTTAGGGTCTTTGTAGGGTAAAGGGCTTTCCAGTGGTCAGGTGTTTTTAGGTTTTTCTCTTATTCCATTCTCAATTTTTTTCTCTTTTTTCTCATTCTCTTGGTTTTTTTCATTCTCTTGATGGTTGCTGATCTTTTCATTTAGATTTATTGAACTTGTAAGACTGACTTTTAGGAATGTCTGTTTCTACATTAAAATTTTGGTCTAGGATTGAACGTCTGTAGCACTTGGTTTTCATGTCATGAAGCATGAAACACTGGATGGGTGGAAGATCTTAGCTGAAACAAAAAAATCACATTACTTTAAAATAAAAAATCCTTTTGATTTAAGATTAGTCCTACAATCTCTATATTTGGGGTAAAAAAGCTTATGTTTTTTTATGGCTTCTTCAAATTAGTAGCCTTTTCATACATTAAAAAATAATATTATGGTAGAAAAGAAAAATTCAACTGAAATCAACTAGGAAATCCCAAGACAAGAGTACAGCTCTCTGATCTGATCCTTAGCATGTAATACAGTAGATGAAGAATATTCCCAGATCAGGCCAATAGTATTGCTGTACACATTTGGAGATGTAAATGATTGCCAAAAATGAAGGCACAAGTGAATCAGCCTCACCGTACTTAACAGCTATTTTAGCAGGTCAAACCATGTTTATAGTTATACTATTGCAAAGAACAGCGTTCTACACAAGTGCATGAAATGATCTTAAAATAATCAAGACATACTAAAGATGTGGTTCCTTTAAGCAAATGGTATTTTTACATATTTGTATTTAAAATTTGGATCAAAAAATCACTGTCAAATACCTGTATCTTACCAACAGTGAACATAGTATCTAGTAAAATCTGCGTTCAGGACACCTTCAGCAAGCAGCATCTGATACATGTAAAAGCATGAACGTAACATCAAGTTTTAGATGCAGGGCTCTTTGCTGTGCAGTGAAAGCTTCACCTCTACTGACTTCAAAGCCCGCAGTGGTGCGAACATTTGCACACCTAAGTAACTGTATATGGGTAAATAGTGTTTTTCCCTGCAAGGGAGTGTTTACATACAAAAATGCACTCAGTGGCAGAATTGGTCCAAATATTTTTTGTTTGTTTTTTTGTGGGGGGGATACGCTTGCCTAAATGGTATTTCACTTTACAGTAAAATATATAGCATAGATAGTGTTAGGTCATTAAACATAAAACTAACCATAGAAGTTAAAAATATGACTGACTTTATTTTAAACAAGCCTGATGTTACTTTATTTTTCTTTTTCCATTTTGATTATAAAGATTGTATGCTGTATATTTGACATGTAACTCAGGAAAAAAATCTTCATAATCTGACTTACACTTTACGGATTAATATAGTACAGCCAAGATAAACTCAGAGTCTATGCACTGACTGGCCAGAGTATTTTTTTTTTTTCTGCTACAAAAAAATAGAAAAAGAGTTGCTTTTGATGGTTTTCTTTCAATCTTTTTAACATTTACAATGTATCAAATAGACTTAAAGGGCTTGCTGGAACAGAAATCAATGGTACCTAACTGGTACATTACAGATAGTGATCCACACTATAAATTAAATTCCAGAACTCTATAAATATTGTACTTATACCTCTGTGAAGTTGAAAATGCAAGGAGCTTCTTTGTCACAGCCTAATTGGATTGCAAAAGCTTTCCACTGAAAACGTTAAGCCTGCAATTGCTGTTGTATGTATATTTATTTCTATGCTGCAGCAGTATATGGCACATCCTGTTATCATCTGCTATACAGATAACATTATGGAAAGACATGGAAATATGACTAGAAAAGCTTTTGTTGTACTTAGGCTTACCAGAGATCGAGATGTTGTGAGTTTTCTTTCTTTTCAGAAGAAAAGAAAATTCATGTCCCTGTAGTTGTGCTAAGGGATGGAAATAGCCTGAGGTAGATAAATACAGAGACCAATTTTATTCTTTCTCCTGAGTTTTCACAAAACAGCAACAGCATGGCTCCCTTGCAATTAAGGCAGAACTACTCCAACGTCACCATTACTCAGTAATTTAATACTCTTCTGTAGCAGGTGATATAGTCGTGTGCCTTTTCTCAACCTCACTTTCGGCAGGTTTAACCTTACACAGGTTTGATCATTTCCAGCAAATAATTAGAAGAGATCTTGTATATAAATACTGTGCACCACTACCTGGTGACTTTAGTGAAGCAAATTTCTACCCATTTACCAAGTGGGTAAATGCTTGAAAACATCATGCGCACTCCTTATATCCATTTAGGCACTTAACAGAATGTTCATGTATTGATTTTAGAGTGTCTTTTAAGCCACTCAGATGAATTACATGTGAGTATCAGAGCATCTGCGAGTTGTCCAGATGGGCACTGATACTACGTAATGACCTTGTTTTCACCAGGATCATTCTCTTTATTCCTTTCCTTCTTTTTTTCTCTTTGGATCATCTAGCCAGCATATAGCACATTGCATTTAGATTCAATATCCTATAACCAGATGTTGTATTTTAAACACTTTTGTTGTAATAGAAGAAAGAAAATGATGTTCCACACACTTATCCTGAGTTCCGCATTAATGTTGTTATAGCAGCACTTCTGATTCAAATCAGTGTAAATGAGAACAGAATCAGGTCAGAGTTTTTCTCTATGAAGGATCTTTCTCCAGGAGTGTGTATATAACTAGCCCAGTGAACTTCACCAAGCATGGGAGCAGGCTGCTAGAAAGAGAAATGCTTTCCTAATCAGCCCATATAAAGAACTTATGGGATACTTCATCTTTTGAGGGTTAGTAAAACTTAACTTCTTAGCATATAAATCATCTTGCATGTATTCTGGACTGTGAAACACAGTTTCTTGAAAACTATGCAATAATTCTAGTAAGTTTCTCCGTACTGTGCCAGCTTCACAAAAGCATGCCTGGGTGAGACTGGTCTTGAACTCGTCACTCCTATGGCAGTGGCAGTCCCCAGACCCTGGTGGGAGTCCCTGGGGCAGGGGGGCCTGCATGGCCTTTCTGCCTCCTGCAAGCTTCTGTTTCTACAGGCTCACTCCTCACTGCTTCTCCTTGCTGCTTTACTTAATACTGGGACAAATAAATACTCACTGGCGAGAAAGCAGCACCCATTTGCCTTGTAAGCAGCATAAGAAGGCCATTACATTGCCAAGCCCATACAATTTAAACAGAAGTGCAGTCTCCACAGTCCCGCTTCAGGCAAACAGTCCGACCGCAGGTAAAATTGAAGTCGTATTGATGGTTTGATTTCTACCCGTTCTCACAAAAGAGCATGTTATTTAGCAGAAGTGCTGCAGTTGCTCTGATATATAGGGGAGACTCGCAAGCTGCATTTTTCAGTGACTCTCCATTTTTACTGTCTGCCCTGAGTGCTGTGTTTTTGTCTTATTAGTTAAATCCACATTTAGTTGTGGAGGCAAAATGTTGGTATAGTTTAATGCAATCTAGTTGGAAACACAGAGTTTCGTCTACAAAATTACAGGCCTCTGTTAAAAATTAGCGCTCCCCCAACCACAATTCATACCACTAGTCATTGAACATGACTATATTTCCATCTTTTTCTGCTCTTATTCAAAGGCTATGAAATGCATAGAAAGATTTACAAAGATCTTTTGTTTTGCAAGTTTATTACAGGGGTGTAAGTTACAAGCATTTCTAGACAGGGACACCTAGGGTATTAAACTAAATTAATTGTCAGTATTATTCATACATTTGTTTAAGTATGCCTTTTTGTGATATTCTCAATAAAAATAAATTCTCTTTAAATAAATTCATTTTACTTTGGTCAACTAAAGCTTCTTTATTTCTGAATTATGGTATCCACACGAATGGAATGTGCCCTCTTGAAAATACTAAAAATTTACATTTAAATAATTCAGCTTTACTTTCCTGCTTATCTTTTTCCATGTAGACACAGCATCAGAGCTGACAGAACAGAACCCAAAAGGGCTGACCTTGACAATGTGACTTAAAGCCTGTCTGTGGAGTCGATTTCCTGGCGCTGCGTGTTCATTTCACCCCAGCTGAATCACAGTGATGGACTTCATAACAGTAGCTGATATAGATCATTTATAACTGGAACTGTTTTTATATACATAGGACCAGAGAGAGCATGATAGATACATTTATTAAAGCTCAGAAAATAGGATTTTTTTTTCTGTTTTTTACTTATTTATTTATTTGTGTTCAGATTTTTATAGAGCTGTATTGCTTTGGATGGGTGGTTGGCTAAACAGTTAGACAGCCTGGTCTTAGCGACCTCAGCATTTTCTTCCAGTCATATGTTTCTGTGATATAGTCTGTTTATTAAAATTAAGTCATATATAGGTTTTAAGAATGTTTAGCAAGATGTCTTCAGGTTGCTACATTTAAGAGAGATGGGTCATAAAAATAGTTACCCATTCAAATTGTGAGTTACCAATTCAAATTGTGAGAGCAGCACCAAAAAAAAAAAAAGAAAGAAAGAAAGAAAAAAGAAATAGCCAAGCCACACTAGGATGTGAAAGGGAGCTTTTTTGCTGAACGCGCTGAAGACTAGGGAAGGCACTTACTCGCAGCCAGAACTCCTGTGACGAGAGCAGAAATCTCTCTTCCATTCCGTTCAGCAGAGGAACCAATGGGTGTATCAGCCCAGGGAAGCAGACTTTCTGTCTTGTAATGGTGTGCAGAGCAACAAAGCAAAAGCCTTCCCATTTCATAATAATGTGCCCCTGTATTTACAAATGCTCATTTCTATGTGCAGCATTTGCAGGCTTGAATGAGCCTGTGCTTTTTTTCTGTTTAAGGTGATATTTTCCAACTGTAATAGGACTAACTGTTCAACTGCTTAAGTTTAGCTAACCAGAGAGCAGACGGTGGAGGAGGCAAGGGAATATGAAAACTATTGAGTAAGACATGCCTATCAGTTTGGTATCCTTGTTCTTTGCTTTATTTTGGTTTATAAAACATTATGTTTCATAAAATACATTTTGTACTTTGTGCTTCTGTGCTGTCTTTCATCCAAGGGATCTCAGAACACTTTACACTCATTATTAATTAGGCCCCAAAACAACCCAGGAGGTAATTAAGTATTTATTTTTGTACAGATGCATGAGCTGAAATAGAGTGCGAGACACAGGCCCTTATTCTCATTTACATTAAAGCCCCCTTAGACTGCTCTGTCAGCATAAAATGGCCTTAAAATTGTTGTGAATTAGATTCTTGGGTATGTTAGGGCTTCTTTATGACTCAGAACAATGTAAAGAGCTAGTTTGTTCATGAAATAATTTAGGTACTTGGTGATAGACTGTGATCTGACAGTGCAGAACCTCTTCTATTCTAACTTAATGTATGGGTGTCTGCAAAGAAGAGCCTATTGTACAGGAGATCCAGTGTCGCTCCCAACACCATTTATATCAACAGCTCTCTATTGCAAAATGTATAAGCAGTCCCTGGAAAAAAACATAGAGCTCAGGGCCCTCACAGAATGCTCTCCTTAACAGACCAACAGGTCTTGTTCATATTCACTTATTGTCATAATCTGTCTGTGAATCTGTATTTCCTATTTAAACAGTGCACTTTTTCAAGAGGAGGCAGAAAGAGTGCCCCCATCCCAATCTGTGTATGGTCTGAAGTGCTGAAGGTGATTTAAGTGAAATTGATTGACTTTGCCATCTGTTAGGTTGTCTTGGAATATGGGGTGATAATTTCCATCTGAAAGATGCTAGTTTCTTCTGTTTTGATCATCTGTTCTTGCCCTTAGTTTTAATTGCCAAAGTGCCACCTGATTTCCCCTCTAGGTATGTCTGTTCTTTGCTTAGTTTGTCCCTATGTTCATCTTTCCAACATGGATTTCCCTTGTTAAAATTTTTATGTGTGTTTCTCATTCTCTCTCTTTCGTGCTGTTTCCCCAGCAAGCTTGGAGGAAGAGAGAATATGATACTGACTTTCTATATACAACATAATAAATACTGTGCTAGGAAATTCCTCTGCAGTCTACCTCTGCCCTGACCTAGGACTCCTTGCTACAGGGAGAGCAGGACTTTGCCTCTGGTTCTCATCAATGCAGCTTAATTGAAGCCATACTTTTGCAGATCTTCGTTATGCATACCTGCCCTGAGAAGCTATGTTAAAGTGTTTTTCCCAGCATAAAAAAGATAAGTGAAAAGGAAGTATGAAAGTATCAACTTTCCTAAGAAATCTTCATAATATAAAAAAAGGAATGGCTTGCCTGGCTAGTCAGATTGATAGCTCAGCCTCCTCTCCTGTATACAGGGATCCATGTAACAATTTTCCAAAAAAGGCTTTTTTTTTCCCAGTCAGACAAGTAGATCCCATTCATGAAGGACTTTATCTCAGTAGAAACTTATGCTATACGTTTCAAGTGAAGAAGCGCATCCAAGCGCAAAATTTCCTTGATTTGAACTTATTAGGCATGTTTCACTTACATAGTGGAGCTCAGTTTAGAAAAGCACACATCTTCTAAGGCACCCATACTAACATATAGCTATGAGTATTAGCTCATGTCCCCAAAACAGCATGGCTGTATTAGTGCGGCACTGTGTGAAGGTAATAAATAAATTCTGTTTCTCACTGCGGGTAACTAGTTCACGAGGCCGTTCTACTATAACTGCTTCTAGTTCCGCAGTTTGTGTAGTCACCACTAACTCAGAATATCTGCCCCTTGCTCTGTGGAGTAAACATCCCTGGAGGTTTCTTCCTGCACAGAGAATTCTCTGTGTCAGATGCAGTTTAGAGATGCATGCAATTTCTCTTTCCTTTTCTGTTCACATTGATCATGGCAGGGTAGTTTTTTTAGTTAATAGAAGTACCTTCTACAGCTACTGCAGTAGCAGAATAAAATATACAAGCAGTGATTTTGCCAGTTGATTTTCTCCCTCAGTAAGAAAGCTATGAATTTAAAATACATATAGTTTAAAACTGGAGGACATTTTGCACAAACTTCAAGGTTGATTTGAATTTGGGGCATAAACCACCTGACAGCATCCATTTCATACTGTGCTAGTTTAGCTTTTAGTAAGTATAACATCAGTCAGAAACACATATACAACTGATGCACAAACTAGCAGATCTTTGCCACCACATAATTTGTCCTGACAAGAAGTTGCTGCTGTTCAGTTTAGTTTTGGAGTGAAATAACCTTGTATTGATTCAAGTGTATTCATAGGAGAATTTCAGCTCTTAAATGAGAGGTTTTTCACATTTTCTCCCCTATGACCAAGATTTTGGACATGAACTTAGGTATTTATTTCTCCTAAATAGTCTATGAAATTTAAATGAAACCGGTTCTGTCATCACAGCATGACCATGGCAGGAAGATGAAAATAAGATTGGAAAGGATCTTCTGGATTATCAAGTCCAGTTATTTTCTCTCTCAGGCAACTGTAGTATAAATGTTTTGTGTTTGCTTTGAGGTTGATTGCTTTGCTTGCTCCTATAGACAAGTTGTTTCAGGAACTCACTCGTTGCATGATTAGAAATCTTTTATTTGCAGCCTATATATATTCAAAGCCAGTCTATTCCAGTTTGTACTTAATAGCAACTTTGTTCATTAGCTTAAATAGCTCTTCTTCCCACCTATTGTTTCCTTTTGATATATTTATGCTAAGAGCAGTTGCGCCTCCTGCTCAACTGTCATTTTGCTTGGATTGCCACACCACCTTTTTTTTTAATATCCTTCTGAAAAATAGATTTTATTTCTCCTGAATCTCTCTGACAATCCTTCACTGCACTTGTTTCTATTTGAATTAATATATCTTGCTTGCCCGTGACCACACTCCCGTCCATTAGTCACCAGGACGTCTTTTTGGTGTCTTACATCATGCCATGAATGCATCATACAACATCAGCTGGTAATACAGTCTTGTATATCATAGGTTTACATTTGTCTTTTTCATGGTTGTATCACATTAGTGGCCTATGACTAATTAAAACATATACATCTTTCTTCTCTGCTATTGCTTCCATTCAATTAGCTCTTATTTTTTAGCACAACTTTTTATTAGTCCGTGGGTGTTGGCCTTCTGTTTTATACTGGCAGAATCTGTCTCATCTTTGTTATTCCAGTCCTCACAGTCATTCTTCTTCTTGCACGATATTGCAGTTTTCCATACTGGATCTCCCTCTCAACTTTTGTATCTGCAAATTTGATCAACATACTCCTATTTTTTGTTTTATTTGTGTTGTTGAAAATATCAGATAAGCTCAGCCCTTGCATAGGTCCTTGAGGAAGTTGACGTATGAAGTCCCTCCAGCCCAGTAGTTGCTTTCAGTACATCTTTTGGTTTAATGCATTCTTATCCACCCTACAGTTCTAACAGGTCCCATCTTCTGTATGTTAGGTGGTATTTGTATAAGTGGCATCGTATCAGAAACCTTGCTCTGCCTTGCTGAAGTCCTGTTTCATTCTCTAAAATATGAGTTACCCTTCCTCAGAAAGATATTAGGTAATTTGCATGTAAATCGTGAAAATTTTTCATTTGTTTTAAGCAGTATTTTTATAGTCTTATTCTCTGCCTTACCAAGAGGAAAAGAGGAAAAGAGGAAAAGAGACAACTTTCATAATTTGCAATGTTGCTGCCCTATATTGCTCTGTAACATAAATGATGCTTTTGGTTTAAAATTAACGACACCACTAATTAGTTTTCAATGTATATTCACAGCACATACCTGCTTTTGGAAGAGCAGGTAACTATTTTCGTGGATAAAATAGTAACTCATGGTTCTATGTGCCGTAAATTAGTATGAGTACAGTGAATGTATCACATCTCTGATTCTTATATGCTGTTTCATTTTTGTCTTTTTGGATCATTACTGACTGGATTAAGTCCCCATGCTAGTTTCTAGCTAGTTACTAGCTCAGAGCTAGTAACTACTAGGTTAAACTAACTGTATCTGTCCCAAATAGCACTTGAAAATAAGGTCAGTGCATCAGTTTAAGCATTAGCCCATGATTGCAACATCCCCTAACTATCTTCTTGCTCCCTGGTACAACGACCATTCCAGGCAGTTTTCTCTAAGACAAATGTGCTCTGGAGCTGCCTAGCTCTGAGCAGTGTGGATGTAAGCCAGTGAGTGCCATTTGGCTTTGGCCCAAGGCATCAGTCCTCAGACCTCCTTTATTCAGCAGTAGCAGACCAAGCGGTTCCCGTGTGGTATCCCTGTGACTTGGGGACATAATTACTGTTTTATGTATCTTTTCTATCCAAAGTGTCTGAAATGTTCAGAAGATGATGCTTTTACAGTATGATGACAGGTGTATATTACATGTCCCTCAGTATGGCATGAGGGCCTGTAAGGACACAAGGAATATTGCTGAGAAACAGTCTCAGAGGAGGGAACAAAAAATGGCATGACTGGGGATTTTAGAGCAAAATACCATGGCAACTGTGCCAGGGTTTCCTCTCAGAGAAAACTAATTGGTCGCTTCAGAAAGGAGCCTGGGAGTGAACTCACATAAATGTGATGTGGGCGGTCAAGGGCACCTGGCTCCTGGGTCACAGAGGGAGCGATGGCACTGCGAGCTGGCAATGCAGCAGTGACCACGCTTGCACCATTTCTCTGGGACCTGCAGTCCCAGTTCAGATGGCTTATGGAACATAAGAACACTCTGCAGTCTGTGGTTTAATGAAAACCTGACTAGCTTGATAATTTGGAAGCTTATCTGGTGTCATTACGATTTTTAGTTCTTCAACAAAGCATCTAAAATATACTCCTTTGGGAACCACTTATTCTTTTCCTATTGCTAGCTAAGGATTCTGCACTGCCTGTCTCTTTTATGGAAAAAAAGGAGATGTCTGCTTCTGAAAAGCCAACAGAATCATGATAACTTATTTTAAATTTAGGCAAAAACACTTTTTTGTAAATGAATATTTTAAATCTCCACAGACTGGAATTCTTTAACTGTTGCTTTCAGTTAGAAATAATAAGGTTGAAGAGGCTATCTCAATTAAAATATACAGGTAAGAAAAGAAATTCTTTTCAGCTAAGCAAGAATGAAAAGTCTAAATGTTGCATTTGATCTTTAAAGTGTACAATGAGAATCCCCAATGCACATTTTAATTTGCATTTAATATCCAAGTTTCTCTATGTGAAATCCTAGTTGCTTATGAAAGGCCGAGATTTAACAACTGTCTAGTAGCCGTAGTCTTAAGGCAGAAGGTCAATGAAGTCTATTACGGAGAGAATAATTAAGGGCCTTGTCCTCAGCTCGGCTAGTTTGATGCAGTTCCTTTGAGGTTAACGGCACTTGGCTGATTTACATGAGCTGATAACTTGTCACTTGTTCCTTGGCTTTAGTGAATAAAATATCTCTCTTCTGCTTTAAAAGTAGAACTGTAATTGTTTGCTAAGAGCTATCTCATACCCATTTAGGAAATATCTCGCAATGAGGGAAAAATGCACAAAGAAACTTAAAGATATGAATGATGTACAGGGCACCAAGCCAAGAAGGAATCATGAAGGAGATGAAGGTGAAGATCTGCTGATGGTTTAAGGAATTTGTAGGGTGCACTTTTTGTGCATTTGCTTATGATGCCTTCAATAACATAGAGCAAGATAAAGAGCACTGCTGCTCATCCTGTATGTGTACGTTATGTGAGTAAACTGATCATCATTGTGCTATTTTAATATAGAACATTCTTCATACACTAAATGCAGATAACATTTGCATACAATTTCTCTAATATCAACAGGAGAAACAATGTGTCATGGAAGATCAACAGGTCCTAAGACATGGATGTTCAAGCATGCTGTGCTATATTGTTCCAAATGTCATGATACTTAATAACTCATTTGCTGAAAAATACTTGAATTGTTAATAATGTATGGGATTACCAAAAATCCACCAAAAGGTAGTATCTGCGAGAGCTGCTGAATAAAATGAAAAGTAGGGTAATTCAGATAAAAGTATGCATTAAGAAAGGATTTAAAGCCTCTTATTGTCCCAGTGTTTTCTGCTGCTCTTTGATCGGGGTGGCTTCTAGCTCAGTTAGGAACATTCAAAGTCCACAAGCAAGTTACTGCCTCTCTTTCTTAACAGTGTCTAGATGAATGAATAAATAAATAAATAAATTATTCTGTGAGTACAGATAGTTTTGAGAATAAAACATCAGGCAAATTTCTCTGTCTTTGCTATACACTTAATAAATGTGAACAGACTATTCACTTAACTTTCCTGTATTTAAGTTTCCCAACTGTAATTTGAAAATAACACTTGTCTGAAAATGTTCGTTTCCTTTGAAGGGGGAAATTATTACAGGCTTGTTGAATTTAAAGGTATTTAGCGTGCTCAATCATGACAGAAGAAACTGCTGTAGGTGGGCATGACAAATATCAGTGTGGTTGCCAGGGTTCTTAGCTGGTGTCCAGGTTAGAGAGCACCCTAATCCACCTAAAGTGCAACATGAGGCAACTAGGGCAGTTGCTTGAATTATGACAAGGGAATATGAACCCTTAGCAACAGGATCATTGCATCCACCATAGATTTCCTTTTAACCTGCTGCACACTGCAAACACATCACTCAAAAAAAAGCATTGTCATAGTCGTCGTTCTTCCCTAATGGCAGAAGATCAGGACAAGGCTCAGGCCTAATCCAGCGCTCAGCCTAATCCAGCGAACTCTGGAGAAAGCATGAGTTCTGATGCCTCAGCTTCCCAAGTTTACCTGCATCCAAATTTTCTATAGATCAGTTTGTATTTAAAATAAAAATACTAGAATTTAAGAGTACAATCAAGGATAACATAATAACCAAACAAAGCTGGGAACATTTTAAACAGATTTGCTCCCACATTTGATTCATTGTAATTCTACCAGAATAACATATCCACAAAAGAAAGAACTGAGTGCTATTTTGGCTAATGCATTATCAGAAGAATATTATGTTACATTTAAAGCATCTTCTTCTGTTAAGGTTCAGTTAAAAAAAAAAACAAAAAACAAAAAACCCTGCCATATCATAGGATGAATTGACAGCACTGAAATTTAGAGAAACAGCTTGTAACTGATTTGATAAAAAAACATAGAGACAATTCATACAGCGCTCCATAGCACTGTTTTACAGGGAACACTGATAATTCAGATTAATTTAGATGGAGGAATTACTTGGGTTACGTAAGAGGTGCAAAAGATACTTATCTCCAACTGCAAACATATAATTTATGAAAATGACAATATTTCCATGCAGAGTCTTGAAGAGGAAAAAGGTACAAATGTGCAGTATTATTTTGGGAAACTGTAGAATGTGACTAGGGTAATCTGATCTAAATGAAACATAGGAGATTTTCTGCAATCATTATTCAGAGTGAGATTGCTTCAGTAGCGAGAAGTTAAATTTCACAATTGTAAAAGTATATATTTAATCATTGTTTGCATAAATTTTTCTTAAATTATTCTTTTTTCTTATTTTCTTAAAAATACTACTTTTAGAAAGTAGTATTTAAGAGCAGAGTACTTAAATACTACTTTCTAAAAGCAGTATTTATTTTTTTATTAGCTATATCTGTCCTTTATTTACTAGATATTTATCTCATAGCAAGATAAAAGTGGGACTGCGGTCTGTGTGGTACAATCCTACTCACTTCAGTCAGTGAGACTCAGGCTTGCCCACATGTGGTTGAAATACTATAGCTCTGCAAATCATGACTGCCAATATCCTGACACCCACCCACGCTTTGGCAAATTCTTCTGCTGTTTCTTTAGGATTTCCAAAGCAGGAACCGCGTTCTTCTCAGTGGACTTCAACTAAAATTATATGCAACTCATGGAAGTTTAAATTTTATTGGGGGCAGAGGGAACAAAGACAAATTCTTGTCTGCTGCACGTGGACAGAATAGCCTCAAAGGCCATTGATGCAATGCACAGACTAAGCAGGCATTAAGAAATTCAGTTGGTATTATGAATATATTGCACACTGAAATTAGAGATAATGGTTATTAATATCTAAAATTCTTCAACTCTATCTCTCTAAGAAGGTCAAACAAGCCAGTATAATCCATGAAGAGAAGAAAAATATTACTGCAAAAATGTTATAGCCTATCATTAAAATTAATCAGGACATTTTAGTTACTCAGGTCCATTCTGCAAGAAATCAGTGATTAGGTGTCAGGATCCAGGCTTTCTGGTGACGACAAGGAGAAGGAAGATACCCGAGTAATGGTTTTAAAAATGCTCCTTTAAAACATATGCTCTAATTTTCTACTCTGACAGCAGAATTGCCTCTAACTGAGGCAACAGAAACACTCGCACAGAGTTACGCTGATACTAAAGACACACACATACATGGACACCATACTGGCTACTGCAGAGAGCAATGTCTTCCTAGAAAAATGGGAATGCAGAGATGTTAAATATCACCACTTTTGTTGCTGTTTCAGATTCTCATTAGAATGAATGTCACCATCTCTGCTTGGAGCAATGTTCTTCATAGCAGCAAGTGATTGGCTGATGTATCAGAGAGTATATGATAGCAGACCAATAGTGGCTCCATCTCCTACCAGATGCAAAGCAAAGTTACAGTTTCTCTGGACAAATTTAATTTTAAAAATAACGGCCCCTTCTCCTTAGCTTGTGTAAGCGAGAAGAGATCTGGTAGAATAAAATGGTTCCCATAAATTATGTTTTGTTGTTTACAATATTCAAGAAATATAATTTTCTCTACTGCTTTGATCAGTCAGACTTGTGATAATGGTGCCTCCCACTTCTAGAGTCCTTGTGGAGTTTTCTTCTCAGGGAGATAATTTTTTTCAGAGAATGATCTTTTACATCAAGTTGCAGAATTTTTGGTGTATGAAAGAAATTTTATTTATGAAAGTTCTGACTGCCTTTCCTCTAAACAGATATCTGCCATTGCCAGATCTTTTAAATAGTAGGATATTGTTTAGATTTGTGGTATCCAATTTTACAGCTTAGAAATAGCACTAGAGGCAGCTCTAAGGAAGACTGGTATCAGGCCAATGCAGGTGTTTTTACTATTATGTCAGCTAATCCAGCTCTTAGCCTCATCTTCTCCAAGCGAGTTAGCCTCTTTAGGTATAGTAGTTCCAGCTGGGTGGTTCAGGTGCTTAATTTTAAGTATCTGATCAAGTGCTTAACTAGAAAGGGTTTAGGATGCTTGAACTCTCTCTGTTGCTACACATATTCCATAAAAATATCATCAGCTTTTAGAGTTTTTATCAGCAAATCTCTGTATGTACTGTCTTCGTTATAGACCACTTCTCTCTCTCCCTCTCTCTCTCTCTCCCTCTCTTTCTCTTTCTCTTTCTCTCTCTCTCTCTCTCTCTCTCTTTTTCTGTCTCTCTTTCACTCTCTCTCACTCGCCTCTTTTTTTTTTTTTTTTGGTTCATTGGAATGCAAATCCTGTTTCTCTCTGCTGAACAATGGAAATGTCCACAATCCTCACTTCCTTAGATCAGGGTTCAGATTCCAGAAATCAAAGGAAAAGGCCTGTGCCAAGCCTCAAGAAAATTAGAATGCTTAAAATGCATTTGAATTGTAATTACTCCATGGGCAGTGCAATGTTAATAGTACTGTGCAGTAATTAGGAAACATATATTGTGTGTGTCTGCTGTGCCCTGTTATGTACAATAATATGCCAGCTGTTAATTGGATACTGTTTTCATTTATGAAAAAAATCTTCTGTTCTATCTGCTGAAATAATCTCCAGATATGTTGAAAGAAACCAATTGTATTCATAACTATTCTCACTAAGGCCTCAAAAGGAGCACAGTGCTGGCGATAGATCTGCTTCTGGTAGAATTAAGTCAGTGAGAAAATTGTGAGTCAATAACTGAAATAATTGAATAGTTGAAATCAAAGGACAATAACTGAAAGATTCAATCTTCTAAATCTATGTACTGTAAGAGTGTCTATGTGACTCTGAAATGGCAAAGGCTGGAGATTGCACTGGAGATCCTCATTTCTGAAAGACAAGAGAAATCAAGAAGTATATCTGCCAAAAGAGAGGCTGATTTGGAAAGTATTTCCTCAGTGAATGTCAGTATAAACAGATGACTAAGTTTCCTATCCTTAGACATACCTTAGACACCATGAGATTTATACTTATTTTTAATGGAACGGTGGAGCTTGCTTATTTGGCTGAACAAGCCTGCTCTCCATGTGAGTAGTCCCACATTTTTTGGATTTGTGTACCCTTTGGGTTCTTGGGTCAGTTGTGAATTCCTATGTCAGGAAGGAAGTAGGATGCTGACAGAATTTATTTTTTCTTGGTCTGATCCTCCTATTTTATGAACTTATAAAGGCAAAAAAAAAAGCTTGTTTTCTCTGTGTTGTGTCATGTACAGTACATTTCACTAAACTGTGTTCCAGAAGAAAAAAGACAGTAATGAATCCGAATGGAAAATAGTGCATGTATTTTATAAAAAATGTTTAAACTGATGCTCTGTTCCTTTATGGATTAAAGTGTGGTCTTAGTTCCAGTGAAGTCAATGAGAATCCTTCTCTACAACTTGGGAACCTAGCATGCTTATTTACTGAAAATGTTTAAATGAATTTTTCTTCTAGTAGCATGTTTACAGTTAAGAGTAAGGACAATATAAAAAAATAGTGAATTAAGGAACTTACTGATTTCTGAGTGTCATTAATAACCTGTGATCAGGTGTTGTGTTTGTCCCACGCTTCAGTGGCATTCTTGCCTTTCTGCTAAATCAGTACTAGAGAGCCAAGATCAAAATTTGCAGTTGGTTTGTATGGCCCGGAGGGCTGCCAATATTTTATGATCATATTGGGCCAAATCTTTCTGTATTTTGATTACTAATGATTAACAAATGATTACAACAGATGAACTAGTGAAGTAAGTGTCTTTGATATTGATACTGTAATACAGATAGCACTGTTTAAAACACAAATCTTCTGAGCTAAAATAAAATATGTTACCAAGATTATATTGAACATTTGTTTTCCATAATAAATGGAATCTTCCCATGAAAAGAATTCCTTCCGTGAACTTAAAAATATCAACTTGTAATAGTGAGAAAATAACATGTGCTGCTAGCATATTGTGATTATATTCAATTAAAGCTCTTTACTTTACTTTCCAGACCATAGTAAGAAGAAACTTGTTCTATTTTTGTCAGCACTGCAGACAGAACAGTCAAAGTGAATGAGTTTTCACTGGTTTTTACATAGCCGTCTGTAAACAAGATTATTAAAGTAATTGAATAAGGATTTTGTAATTTGTACAATGTTTAACTCAAAATTTGGAAATGTTAGAAGTATTAATATACTTAGCATTGATTTGTCTTAAATAACATAAGATTTACAGATACTGCTGTTTCCTAATAGAATCTTAATCAATTATGAATTATTGGGTTCATGCCGATTTTTGTAAAATATAATTTGAATGAAAAAATGTGACATTACTTTGAGAGAAAAGTTTTAAAAAGTCAGTGCACATGGGAATTCCCCCCAGGGCACTCACTGAAGGATGGGGCCTACGTCTTACCACACAGGCAAGTCCTCTATTGCAGAGGACGGAGTTAAGATTGAATCTGGGGAATCTGACCATTGGGATGTTGTACTTGAAATCCTTTTTGCTTCCATTTCACCACACACAAATTTTCCCTTTGCAATAACCAGCCTATTTTATGCTAATTGCCCTAAGGTTTAGCTCCAATTCCTCTGCCGGGGTGTTCCCCCAGAGCCCGCGCATGCCAGCGGAGCGGCCAGGCAGAGCCCCCACGCTGCTGCCACCTTCCCGGCTTTGGGGAGCCCGACTGCTGCCTGACTCCTGCCCCTGCTGCTGCCACCGCCACTGCCCTGATTCCCACCTCCTTGCAGCCCCCAGCGGATGTGCTTGCACCTCGAGAGATGCAGTTCAAGCAGCCTTTTTCTTCTTTTTTTTCCAGCTCTCTATCCTGTTTACTGCTCATGCAAACAGTGCCCAGCTTCTTATGATGCTGTGTTCTAACTTGGCGTGTGAGCCTCACATATGTGACTAGTTCTAAGATGAGATTTTTGATGCTTTCAGAAAAAACAGTGTTTCTCTTGAAAAACACATACTTTTTCTTCCTTTTCCATGTCCAAGAAGTGATTGATTTTTTTCTTTGTAAAAAACAATGTATTTCTTAAAAACGTAGGATTGTGTTGATCTTAGTTATTCCCTGTCTTCTGCACTGAGGAATGAGAAAGGTTGTGAAAGGCACATGCAGTAGCTGTTAATATGTGAAGAGCAAATAGCTTTTTCCATTTTTCTGTCCTAACTGATGATTTCAGTTTCAAAGCACAAAAGTTACAAAGGAGGCTGTCCAGAGTTGAAGAAATAGTTGTTAGACCTGTCCCTTTCCCCAACTTTGTTTCCAAACAGAGAAGGAGGAAATAGATGGGAAGATAAGTAAAGGACCTGAAATAAAAAGTTGGAGGAAGGAGGATCTGAGATAATGAGGGACACCAGGGGATGAGTAGAGTTTGGTAGGTGTCAGGTTGGACTATTTCATGCTAACTGCATGGGACAGTGTGCAAAATGTGGAAGACACAAGAGGAAATACTGGGGCTGGCACATCAGAGCTCATGGCATTGGGAAGTTTGGAGAGCAGTTTGATGAAATGTCTTACGACATCGTAACCTCCCAAAACTTTTTCTATTACCAAATCCCTTAATCTCATATATTTGTTACCACTGCTTCAAACCTTCTGTGTGAGCTAGAAAACAGATCTTATCATTTCCCCAGAAGAACAATGTTAATTTTCTATCTTCTCATTTAAACATCAAGGAAAAGTGAGATTATCCACTGTTAAGCGGCTGTGGCAGAATTCTCTAGAGAGACTACTCCTCTGGGATAGACCAAGAGAGAAACCACAAAACTCATCCCCTCCTTCAAGCCAGGAGGCTGCGGAGAGGAATGAAAAAACAGTATGCTATGCAAACTGATCTGTGTCCATTAAAGATGACTGACAGTCATGCAGTTGGTACAAATGAATGCTCAGCTTTTTCCTCAAGCTGTGGCAGCCTCCTACATCTGTGCCCTGGGAGGCAAACCTCAGCAGCGTCGTGCAGTCCTGCCTCTGATGTGCTCTTACCACAGCTCTACTTGGCTTCGCTCATTTCCACCTGCCCTGAGGGAGAGACTTTCCATTGCCAGAACTGGCCTTTGGGCAGGGGGAGGTTGACTTAATTTGGGTTGCTTGGGGGTTGGGGTTCTTCTTGCTTTGTTTTTTTTTTTTTTCTTTGACCCATTATATCTTTCATTATAAATAAATCAGCCAAACATCAACTAGAATAAATATCAGCTGGAGACTGTGGATGCTCTGAAGGAATTCTTTTGTTTATAACCTGACATGATTGGCATAAAAATATTTTTTCTCCAAAATAATTTAGTAACAAATTAAGGTGATTGTGAATAATTCTTCTCTGTATCTCATTCAGCTCTGGAAGCATTGTGCTTAATTATTTTCTTTGCTTTCTTTGTTCCCTTCCAATAATATTTGCATAAAATTATATTGCTTTCCACCTCTGTTTGACCATGTCACCCTTCTGTCTTTCCTTGACTCCCCGTCTTGAACTCTTTCAATTTCAAGGTTATCAGTGATTAAAATGTCTCCAGCATTTATACTGAATTTAGACAAATAGAAAATAAGATTTTAGAAGGAGCAAGTCAAAAGGCTTTCTTCTCTACATTCTTGTAAAGGCATGCAAGTAGGAAATAATACTGGCAAATTTCTACTTATGAAGTAACGGCTAAAGTAATAGCTGAGATTGTTCCATCAGTAATGATTTTACTCATCATGCAGTCTCCATTGCAGAAGAACAGAGGAAGCTGCACAGTTTTTAAAAAAGAATTTGTAAATATATAGAATAAAAGTGCTGAAAGGCACTCAGAACCAAATGGAGCAAGTGCTTCCCTGCTGAAGAAAATATTGGCTACTTTACTACTCATTATTTCACAAATTGCTTTATAACCATGGTGAAGAGACTAGGACCTGGTGAATAATGTATATCTTGTAGTGCTGTAATTGTTTCATGTTGTTTTTAATTTTACTGTCTATGCAGCCTCTCTAGAAATGGGATATTTTCATGAGCAACTGAATCTGATCAGTAGCTTTGTCTAAAGCTATGGGTAAGACAGCCTTGACTAACGTAGCTCAGCTGCTCTGACTGTCATGTCCAGACTTCTGAGTCATACATAGAGTTCATCTTGGTGTATGTACCTACCAGACATATTAAGTAGTTTTTTTAATCCTAATCGATTACTGGTCACAGCAAAAGAAAATTTAGTGTAATATTTTACATTTCTTAAAAAATATGAGGGAATTTCATTCCATTTCTTGTGGGATTGGGTTTGTTCTCTGCATTATTTGATATACTGGTGAAATTTGTTTATTTTTTCGCTGATAAGAAGATACTATGCATTCAAACTTTTATAAAAATAAGTACTTTCAATGTATTTGATGTCAGTGTGGGTGACATCTAAATTTAGTGCTTTGAAAATTTTCTGTTACCCCTTTCGGGTTCTTCTGCTCTTCCAACAACGTTGTTTCTTTTTCCATAGAATCTGCTGGCTAGTAACATTCCCTGGAGGGTGCGTCCTGGCAGGCCAACGGGCCTCCACAGCTTTCATGTACTTGCGGAGGACTTGCCTCATTTTGACTGAAAACTTTTCTTATTTCAGCTATTCTTTTTAATTTAGATATATTTTTTCAATGTTACTGGAAAATATTTGGTTAAGTTCTGTTTTGTTACTGTATACAAGTGAAAGCAGACTCTCAAAAAAGGAGGGAAATTATTTCTGTTTTAATTCTGTTGCTCCTCATGGGACCTATAGAAAATGCCACTGAAATCAGTGGAAGTAATCCTGTAGCTTCCAGGGGCTTTTATCACCTGCCAGCTTTAGAAAAGAGCACTCGCTGAACTTGAGTAAATGATGGCTACGGACAGACTTTCCTGGAGATGTGTAAAGCAGGCAGGACTTATTTCAGCAGACTTCACTCTATATGCATGAAATAGGCTGCAGGTACTTTATCAGTGCAGTAGTGATACAATAGTAGGTGGCTTTCATGGAAAGATTGCATTCCTTATTATCCAGGAAACCCAATTTGTATACAAATTCAGATTATTTTCAGGCAATATTTCTGACATGTATAAAAAGCTCTTTTTTTTCTCTTATATTTGCATGTGCCTGTTTATTAACCCTGACCTCAGAAACTGGATTGTGTTTCCATAGACCATACTTGTGTATGTTATTAACTAAAAAATTGCCTTGATCACTATCCAAAATTACATCACAACATAGTAACTATGATGCCATAAGTAACTGTGTTGCTGCCATTTGATCATAGCAATACCAACCAAATTTTATGAGGCAGGTAACAAAAATAACAAGAAAAGCATGCAACACAGCTAAAAATTTGGGAAGGTTTCAAAACGACCAGTTTAGACATCTAGTACATCTGTTCTGAAGAAGTTCCAGTTCCAAATGAAAGTTTTGCATTTGCATTTTCCATCTCTCTCTGTCGTCTGGAGAAAGAGTTTATATACTACAGCCAAGCTGGGCATTTAAAGTTGCTTGGTGTTTTTAATTTGAAAACAGAATTACTAGGTTTCCTTAAGTATAACTTAGAATGTGTACCTTTATTTTTAAAATAATCACACTGTATAAATGCCTGTGACATTAAATATCACACTGGAAATATAAAATAACAATTTATTTACACAAAATTTCCTCTTTAGTGATTGCTAGATGTGCAAATAAGGACAGCACTTTTGCATAAACTGAAAAAGGTGTGCCCTTTCTACAGAATAATTAAACAGTGAAGATGTCCAAAGCATATGTCATTTCTGCTGTAAAACGAATAGGAGATACTGTGTTAAACTCCCTTGCTACAAGTGCCCCTCCCCCAGTAGTGGTATAAAATATAGAAAATTTCAATATGTTTACCCCACAGTTAAAAAAATCCGTTTTTGAGTGAAGACAAGATCTGTGAAGCCAAGTTACTTTACTCAGTAATGACATATACATAACCAGTTTTAGAAGATAATAAAATTATAAAAGCACAAGCCTTTGCCCATTTTCCATTCCTGTTTCCGTTATCTCCAAATTATGAAGATGCCTGAAGTTAGGGGAATATTTTACATAAAATATTAATTATTTTTGTTGCTAAGCATGGTGGTTGTTTTATTCGCCTGTGTTTGCTATACTCAAAGATTCTGAGAATATTCTAAAATTTAAACTTATTTAGAACTACTAATGTGCAGGTCTCAGAAGGTCTGGATCGGACTGGAAAAGTACCCAGTTATGTGGATGGTTATACAAAATTTAGGGGATATGGATTGCAGTCTGCTACTCCTCAGATTTCCTGTATTTCTTGCTTTTAGTTCTACTAGAAATATGTATTTCATGGTGTTTCAGCTCCCATCTCTGATTGTAAATGGAAAAATGAGTTGTGTTGGGTGGAGGAAGAAATGAAATGTTTGGATCTACTATCCGAATTTTAAGACTGCAACCAAATTTTGGTTTAAGACCACTTTAAGTGTGGGGCTAATATGCAGGTTAATTATTTTCTTCAGAGAAATTCATTCTTCCCTAATTAGGACTGGCATTCTCGTGCCAGAAATTACACTGCTCCTTCAGAAACCGAGCATGTGTGGGTTCAGCTCCTGTCAAGGACAATTTTTAGCATTCAGATAGTGTGGAGCCCTAGAAATAACTGCGATAGACAGACAGAATGAGTGAGGTTAGCATACTAGTCACAGTTACAATACTGAGTCATATGTATATATTTATTTCACTGTTGATTGCCAAAGGCAAAGCAAGAGTTGGAGACTGGGTCATGCTGCATAAAGGATATCTGCAATATTGCTCCAAGAACTATGCTGTCTTGTCAAAGCCAAAATATAAGATATAAAAAGGCCAAAGCTTCAGCTTTAGAAATATAGATACAATGGTAATGCTGAGTTTTATAATGATAGGAAATTAATTTCACTCTGTCTGTTACTGGATTACATTAAACTCAAATTGTATGTAAATTGTCCAGCGTTGATTTCTCCGAAGTAGATGAAATAATCTCTTCTTCCATTGCAAGTTCCTGAAACAAGGACATTCTTTTTTGTGTGTTTTGGGAACCACCTAGTGAACAGTTTGCAGTCCAAGTGGAAATGGTAAAATTAGCAAGAAGATCCCAGAAAGAAGCCAAATCCCCACCAGATCCTAGAAATTAGCAAGAAGATCCCTCCGCTGGGGAGGCGCTTGCAAGGATTAAAAAATAAATAAGCTAATGCTTCTCCAACAGCACAGAGCTATGCCAGTACTCAGAGTGGGTTCAGTGATGTTTGCTGGGAGGCTGGCAAAAGTGCCGTGTTGATAATGACTTGCAATGATTTCATGGAATTTTTTTGTAGCTCTTACAGAGTTAAATTGTCTACGCACTTCACTCTGGGGCATCTGTAAAGGAGGCTGGAGTCATAAATATTGATTATTGTCAACGAATGCAAATTCTTATTTGAATGAGCCTATTTGGGTAAGAAGGAGGAATTGTATAATAACAATTTTTTTCATAAGAAGAGGCAGCTGAGACACTATCAGTACAGCATTCATTATCTGTTTCTTTTACAGCAGTTATTTTTTCTTAGTTCTGCTCAAAAGCATTTCCAATCTGTTGTTATTACTTATCCTGCTAACAGGAGAAGTATTGTAAGAGCAATTAGGAGTCCCAATCCATTTTGAAGGCTCATGGCATTTCTTCTGTAATATCTTCCCCAAGAGTTTGCCAGCCAGCTGAAGTTTGCCGTCCACTCACAGTGGAAGACATGGAACTGCTCACAGAGACGAGAGACCTCAAGGCAAAGAAAAAATCATGTGGTTCGCTAGACAGCTGCCTGATAACATGAAGTTTTTTGAAGATACCAAATATTTATATATACATATATAAACAAATCACGTTTCTACTAACTTGTCTGGTGTACTTGGAGGTAATCTAAAAGAGAGAGCATTGCTGCCTTACAGATTAATTCAGAGTCGGGTTCCTGTACAAAAAGTGGCAGAGTGAACGCTCCACAGCCCTGCGTGCTTCAAAGGGCTGCTGCAGTGCAACCTCCGCTCCACTATGTTGTGGAACTGTGATGCTTTTCAGTATGTTTTTTGCTCACTTCCCCACTTCTGGTTGCAGCAATCAATTGCAATCCTTATTTCCAATCAATGCAATAGAAATGGGAAGTACTTTCAACACAAAAATCTGCACCGCTACTGAATTATCACAGCTCTTCCATTCGATTCATCTCGTCATCCTCCTGCCTCCCTGCAATCAGAACTCGGGTACGGCTGTGAAATTAAGCCACAGACATAACTCTTCTCAAAAGAGGAGCACACTTAATCTGCAATTAAACTTCTTGCACATTACAAATCCAACACTTAGCTGTTCAGGCATTAGGTTATTGTGGGCATCACCTGCGCGTAGCTCTCACTCAGAGCTCTGCCCTCGATTGGCGCAGCCAATGCCATGGCAGCCGGCGGCTGTTTCCTGGGCGACCAGCACATACCGTAGCCACGGAAACCAACCGCAACACATCGGAGCATGAGGGGAAAAAACTGCCGGTTTCTCCACTTACAAAAATACTTTAAAATTACTAAAGCACATTGTACAAAAAAAAAAAAAAAAGGAAAAAATCCAGTATTGAGAAACATTGCCATTTATGCAGAACAATACACAGAACGGCTGGCCACAGAGGTGACACTTTTGTCTGCACTGTTTCCTTTGTCAGGGAAATGACTTCACCACGATCTTTTCCTTTCCTTGTAAGACTGAGGATAAAAATAGGGGACATATCTAGTGCATATATGTAGAAATTATGAGTACAAATATGTGTATATATGTCATGGTGAGAGTATGTAATGTATCCATAAATATTTGTACATAATGTATCACGTATCATGATTTCAATTTACTATGAGCAATTGAAGAAAGTTAATGCATGAGATAGAGTGGTTATTTATATGTGATGTGTTTCTCTTTTGTGTCTGCTTCTATGTGTGTTTGAATGCACGTAGTTCTTTATTTCAGTAGTCTTTTAAAGGGATTATTGTTTTCAAATAAAAGGAGAGTAATAAAAAAATAGGACTGGTATTTTGCAATGCAGAATGTCCTTATATTCTATTCTACTCTCATCATTTCCATTAAGCTATTTTGTGTCCTCATGTTTTTGCATAGGTGCTGTGCTAAAAAAATGGAGGGAAAAAAACATTAAAGAGTCTGTCGTACAGAGCAGAAGGGAAGGATTTCCCAGACAGCAAATTAGTAAGGACCTTGAACAATATAAGAAGTATCATACTCATCTCTTGTCCAGAGAGACAGAGGGCACGGAAGATAAATAGGGGCTATCAAGCACGAGAGACAGAGATGTCCTTTCACCTTTTGTCTATTGTCTGGTGCTTTCTCTTCCTGAAGAGCTGAACCAGCAGTCAATTTGACAAAGGTGAACGCAAGTCTGTGCTAGAGGGATCATGCAGGAAGTTGGAAATGTAAGTCTAAAATTATAGACTATTTAAATCCTAACCTGTAATTGCACTGCACTGTACCTCCGTGGTTTCAGCAGGCAGGACTCAGAGGGCATAATTTGAGGGTAGTTTGTAAATGAAAGTAAAAGGATGTTTTACACTAACGCACGATGCAAATCTCCAGGCTGACTGCGAGGGCGGGTGGGCGGCGCGCGCCGGCTCGGAGCGCTGCTGGGGCGCCTGGGCCGGCTGGAAGGGAAATTCTGCTCACCCTCTTTAACCTCCGCAAGTTGCTGAACTGCTTTGCTCTATGGAAGGTTGCTTTTCAAAAGTGCCTTTTTTTTTTTTACTTTTGAAAGAAAATCAGCATAGCCATTTTTGAGACTGGTGGCCATAAATAAAATATAGCAACTCACACTTTTGAAGATCTGTTCTGACTCTTTCTGTTCTCATATAACTCCAACGTGTCCTTGGTTTAATACTTCAAATACAGCTCAGAGTAGCTAGGAATGAGCTGTTATAGCTTATGCATATTTCATAAGGAAATACAACGCTCTGAACGTTTGAAAACTTCCTACCCTGTTTTCTTCTACATGACCTTTGTTACTTTATCTTTTCCTCTTTCCAGTATCTAATTTATTAATTTGCTTATTCTTGCTAGTTAGTATTTCTGCATTCACATGACATTTTTAAAATACTTTCCTGCTGCATTCAAATACCTGATCTAGTTTCCTACAGTTGTAGCTAAACTGTGTAACTAAATAGATATATTCAGACAAAAAATAGACTGCAAATAAATCAGGAAGAGCTAAAGGTTGTTTGGAGCTGAAAATACTACTCAACAAGTCCCATGCACCGTTGAAAGTCATAGTGAAAACTAAAAAGACTTTTCCTTAATTTTTTCAAATATTTACATATTAACTTTACTGATATTGCATACCAAATACATAAATATAAACTACTAAGTACTTTTATTTACTTTGGTTCGTGTTCCCAAAACTGCCATAAAAAGCAGGTGTTTAAATTGCGGGTGCCAGTTTCGGCAGAGGCCGCGAGCGGAGGGCAGCGGGACCGGTGCATGAAGCGGGTGGCTGGGGAAATGGGAAACGGATCTTGCTGGTGCCTATTTGAGTAATACGTTTTTCTGGTCTCCCGAATTGTGTGCGTGGGTGTTGAAGATGAGGGCTTTAGCTCCTACTGATCCTGTAAAGTGTTGCCTCCGTAGAAACACAGCCAGTGCCACCCTGACTGCGTAGCAAACTCGGAGTGTTCCCACTTTGCATGCATTGATGCTAACGGTTAAAGGTGCAGCAAGCGCTTTTTATTTTTGCTTGTCTGCTAGAGTTCAGGGTACCTGATACAAAGAAGCGCTTCCGTTATGCCAAGGATTAGTGGTGGATCAAAATTAGAACATATCTTTAAGGGTGAATTATTTCAGGGAAGGGTTGTTGATATTCTCTCTGCGGTGAGTTCAGTTAAATGGGTTGCCTCTTTATGTGCTAGTATATGTGAAATAACAAATGCCTCTCATCACAGAGTTAATGCATTTTTGTTAAATGTGCAGTTAAAGTCTTTTTTCTCTCTGTATGTTATCATATAGTATTCTTGACATGAATGGTCAAGGTTTGCCATAAACCTCTGTTGTTTCTCAAAGTTCACAATACTACATTTCAGAATGGTTTATTGGGATCATGTGCAAAAGTTTTAACTAATAATTGATTATTGTAACTGTCAGTTATAGACAATATATCTTTCCCATTCTGTGCAAAAATGAAACACCACTTCATTATTGTCAGTAAAAAGAGAGAGGATGACAGTTGTGTCTCAATCTGTAATGTCTTGATAATATTTCAAAATATATTTGGGGATGCTTAGTAGTATATATGTATATTCTGAAATCTAAGAGTATTTGAGTCTCTCATTTTTCTAGACACATGGTTATCTCAGCTGTGTTAGAGAAGAGCGTTATTAAATGCTTGGACTGCAACATGCTTAATTGGTAGTGGGTGGTGGCTTAATTGATTTGGTAGTAGAAGCTGAATTGATCTCTTAGGACTTGATCCTATGCCTTGACCTCTTTATGACTTGGTCCACAAAAGTTTTCTCACCGATTCCAACAGAATAAAAATCAAAGCCCATAGTACATGATTATAGAAATATTTGTTAATTGTCCAACTTAAAGATGCTAAATATTAAGTAGAAACCAAAGCTTTACCAATACCAAAGAAGTATTTACTCGTATAGGAGTACCAGTGATTGTTACCAGCAAAGCTACATCTCCATATGGATGTGACTAGTACAAAGCTGTCTTTGTACAGATTGTTCTGTTTGTTTCTGGTGACTTTACTACGTTTGTACAGAGTCATCATACATAAGTAAAACAATCTATACTCCTAAAATTATAGTTTTATTCTTTTCAGATATTAATGTTTGAGCACCTTTTTGTCCGGTGTCACTGGACTGCAATAATAGTAGAATTACTGTCGCTTTCAGACTGGAACCACCTTTGATTATACGCTCTAAAGAATATCTACACCTGCTTGTAGTCCTTCGGAAGATATTTAACCTTACTGTATGACACCACTTATTAACATTAATTAGTATTTATTTTTTATCTTCACAGTAGATATAACTCACAGTCATTAACTGAGTACCTGCTTTTGAACTAAATGATTCATAAGTGTTGAGAAATTCTGTAACCAGTGGTTTTTTTTAGTTATTTCAGAACTCTTAAACAGAGCACACAGACCAACCAATGTTAGAAATGTAATCATAACGGTGCTAGCATTTTAGTTTGGCGTTGGCAATCTGTTTAGCAACTTTTTCACTGTTTCAAAGTAGTAGTGCAGTGTTTAGTTCTGAAAAACGCTGGTTTCAAAAATCTACAGAGCTTCTGAAATCTGAGTAAATTCCAGAAATATGCATATGATATGATATATCCTAATATAGTCTCCGGACTATTAATAGTATCCCACCCTGAAAATACTATTCAGACTTTTGGTTCCCCTTTTCCAGCTGGGCTCAGAATGGTCTGAAGTTTTATTTTGGCTAGGGACAAGCTCAGGATGAGTTATACTTCCTGCTGGGACTAGTGAGAAAGCCTTATTGTGTCCTCTTGAAACATTTGCTTAAAAAAAGATGTTAATTAAAGTTTATATTCTCTAGTGGAAGCACTTCACCTGTACCCAGACAAACCAGCAGTATGGACATGCTACAGATGTGCCAGGGATTTGAGGGCTCAAAAGTTCTTGGAGAAGTCCCAGGGCATAGGTCTATGCTGTCTGCTTAAGAGGAGCCCCCGTGTCTTCCCAGACTTCTGGGCTATGCACACAGGAGCCTTCTAGTTCAAACTCAAGCTATATGAGAACTGTGGGGAACACGAATGCATGAACTTGCCAGGTGAGCCAGGAAGCCACCAGCAGAGCTTGCAGGTATGCTTCTGGACGTCAGTAAAGTTGAATGGGCAGGAGATGGAGCATGGTAAGACCGTAGCTGCCCGAGAGCCTCCTATTTTCAGAGCAGCGCAGGCATAACTGAAGTGCAGCACTGACCCCCAGGCTTTTGCTTTCCTGGGGAGAGGACCTATGATGCTATACTTCCGTAGTTTGTAAAAAAACTCTGCCTTTTGCAGTGGCAAAATAGCAGTCAAGGTAAAACCACTGAATTGTGCCTGGGTCTACCCCAAAATGACCTCATGTACATAGTGTAGCAGTGAACAGCTTGGATTGCAAGGGCTCAGTGTTATTTTCATTTGTAATATCTAATTCACCTTACTACAAAGCTGGACTTCGGATAATGATGACATCCAAAGGTAATCTCAGAGGAAAACTAATTTTGTTCTTTTCTGGTTGTAAATGTATAGGTCTCTAGATAGTATAGTGACTGCCAGAATATTTGTGTCATCTATACTCTACATCAAATGAATATTGCAAACTTCTGGAGAAAGTTAATAGACTATCCACTTTTTGGTGGCAATTTTCCACATATCTTTATAATTCACACGTAAATGAAGGTTCTATGGTACAGAACTATAACAAGTGCCTTTGAGTACATTATAAAATCTCACCATGGCAACATCTTTCTGCTCATCTTATTTATAGTGAGAAAACGAAAACAAGCAAAAATAATTTTAACCTTGAAACCTTTCTGAAATTTAGGGGTTGAGAGATTATCATAGGCCAGGATTCTTTCTTTATAGTAATCTGTAAAGATCCTTGAACACATTACCAGAGAAAGAGTAATTTAAGGTAGAATTAGAATGTTTTCTTCTTTTCATTTCATCTTTACAGAAAAATACTAAATACGTAGTTTTGTTTGGATCACTGTGACCAAATAAAACTTGATTATAATAGGCGAAAGATAGAAAAAAAGCTGTCAGGTTTGCTTACCTTGCCTGAGACCTAACCATACTGGATGAGACGCAGAACAACAGGTATAGTCAGAGAAAGCCAGAAGAGGTGTCGGTTTTGAATTTCCCCCTTAAACATCCTAAAGTCCCCCTATACTCTAGCATCATTTAAACCTGACTCAAAACTGCCTGGCAGGCTTTTTGTAGGAGCTTTCCATCCTTTTAGGGAGTTGCAGTGTTTTCTCTATTCTCTTGATAACTCATTTCAGCAAAGTCTTTTGAAGGACTGGAAATGACTGGGTAAACTGGGAGGAGTAGTTGTAAAAGAGTGCATTAGGGGTCTCTGCACTAGAAAACTGCATTTCAGGTGTTCCTCTTGGTATCAGCTAGTGGGCTGCAGCTGAAGAGATCTTCCAGAAAACATGATTCAGAGTAACATCTGACTGCCAACAATTATATCTGTTCCTGTATTTTCTCTATTCATCTTCTTATCCCTGTATCCATAGCCCTGTTTTATTTGAATGCTGTATTCAAGCAGTGTGGAAGAGAAAGACTGCAGTTTCAACTAAAGGCAGACCTAAATGCAACTATAATGTCTCTGGCTGCCAATTTGAACCTAAGGGACAGATTCTCAGGTAAGTCATCACCTACAAATTCCTTGCAACTGTAGATAAAACTGTAGATGGTCAGAATATCTAAACAAATTGTACTCCTTTGATACTTAAGTATGGATCTGGAGTCTAGAGTTTAGCCACCTGCTTTAGAAATTATTGGACTTATTGCTTATTTCACTATTTCATTCCCATTCATCTAGCTCTTTTTTAGAACAAGCTCTTTGTTTATATTCAATATAAATGGGGAAAGAAACTAAGGAGAAATATAAAAAGATTCTGAATTAAACCCAAAAAATCCAACTATTTTTAATCCTTCATGAATTTTTCATTACTACTTCCCACAAAACACCTCCTGCCTTCTCCAAATGTTCTAAAAAGTGCTGCCATTCTTGGTAGATAAAAGCAGTATAAAATAATTGTATTAAGCAAAATTCCTTCTCTTTTTTCTCAAAGAACTGGCATATAGTGACTTTCCACTCTGTGCCTTCTGCAGTGGAATAAGTTCTTTAGCTGTCAGGAGAGTAACAGCTGCTAGCTGTGCTTACAAATCTGTAAGGGAACTTCAGCACAGAGACAAATTCAAATGGCCCTTTCACTCATTTAGGTAGAGGACTAAGGAATAGGAAGTTCACTCTCAATCACTTCTTTTTGTTATTGTTTTTAGGGGGAAAAAAAGTGGTCCAGGTACTAAAGTAGGTTGGAGGCTCCTCTGTCTTTACACTAAGTCCATCAACTTTGTAACTGTAGCAGCCTGAGTAAATTGAAGTAGGGAAGAGTTTGGAGGAGGCCCTAAGACCTGGCTGGAGTGATGGTACCTGTTCATAAAAAAATAAATTGAAATCTAGCGCAGATGGAATTTGCAAAATATTAAGTTTAGAACTATTTTTAAAAATATCAAAGTTTGACTTCCTTTTTTAAAGCCATTTTCCCATATAAAATCACATGCTCTAATAAAGTATACCTTTCAATCATTTTGGTTCTATAGAGGCAAAGATTTCACCAGTTTCCCAAAAGTTCTTTCAGAATGTAATGGACTTTAAGTTTACCACATAGTAAATTTTCCAGACCATCTTTTAATTCTATTTTTTTTACTTTGGACCTAGCACAACAGATTTCTCGTTTATGAACTATTCCAATCTAATAAGTATTGATAGTACCCACTGTGTCATATACTTTCCAGCCAAATTTATTCTACCTGTACAGACAGCCCAAATCTTACTCTGTGAGGCTGCCTTAGGTACGATGGGGTGACACAGGCACATGCTTGTAAATTGAATAATAGCAGGTGCCCAGTGTGACAGCTCACACGACTGATGTGCGTCGCACCACACAGGTCCCCTGGGCTGCAAGAACCACTTTGTCAGGTAAATATTCTCAGTCTGCCTTGATGCATTTAGACCTTTCTCCTGCTTCAGGATTAAATACACAAGATGCAGCCAGTGGTGAGCCATACATTTGTGTCCATCATACAGGTCTTGGCAAAAGAAAGAGGTAGGTAATGCAGTGAGCATGAGGCAGGGGCCACACTGGTGTATTTCATAAATATTGAGTAATACTTACCAAATCTGTTTGTGTGGTGGCAACATGTAACAACCTTGACCAGTGATCAGGACTGACAGTGTTAGCTGTACAGCCGAGATGGCCTTCCTCAGGGAACACTGGGTGTAAAACGACACCCTCCGTTAATACTCACTTTGCCTCGGGCTCTGATACATCAGAAATGAAGTCCTTGCTAAGCATAGGTTGCCCTTGATACCAAAACCAGAAACCTTGAGCTGCCTAATACTATGACAGAAGGAACGGTGAGTGAGAAAATGTTTTTGTTCTTAGTATGTTCTAGGCTATAGAGAAACTGCATATTTTGCCATGGTGCCCTGAGTGACCTGCAAAGCTTAATTGTTTGCCTAAGCAGCCTTTGGAGCAGTAAGAGTGTAACAGAGCTATAAATTGTCAGGGCTGGCCAATGCAGTTGAACAGCAAAAAGATTTTCAAAGAGACAGTTTTGCTCCCAAGTGCTCATTGTCAGCTCTTTGAGTTAAATAGATTTTAAAAACTCAAACAAAAAATCCAGAGGGGAGCTTTTTACAAACAGCAAACAAAGGAACTCTGTTCCAGCTACATCAAAGCCTCCACCCTGTATAACCTCTTGTGGCAGTTTGTTTTATCCAAGGCCCCTAATTCAATGCTAATGTCAGTTTTCATGCCTACCAGTGAGCCACCTTTCTGGAGTTTCCTGAACCAGCTTTTTGCTGATTTCAGCGAAAAAACAGAGTTGCTTTAGGCAAAGCAACAACCAGCCTCCTTGCCAAAGCACAGTTACCCCCATGAAAGGTTTTGGAACATTGTGCTGTCGTGAAATTTTAAAGCCTTGGGTCCTGCTGGCTTTGTTCACATTGAACCCATCCTATTAAGGAAATTTCTCTGTCATATACCATCTCCCTTCTTCTCTTGTGCAGGCTGGGAGGCAGATCAAGAGGCAGATTTGGGTTGGTATCTCTGCAGCTTATCACATAATCTGAAGATAAGAGGATACAATTTATTTTATTCTTTTTACACTTCCATGTTTATCTCCTAGCCTAATGTAAATAAGGGATAGTAATAAGAGATTTCAGTTTATAAAGAGTTCATGGTACTGAAATTCCAAGCCCAATAAGAGAGAAGAGCAGTAATTTGTGTTTGGTGTGGGTTTTTCTAATGCAGTTTTGTTCTGAATATGATGAAATTAAAAAATGCAGTTAAAAGTGGGATGTTCTTGTAGCTCTGAGTAATTAAAGACAGAGTAGGATGCAGCCCCATCTGAATAAGAGGCTGAACCATCTCATGGCTGCTTCACTTTGACATGACACAAAAGAATTTATGCTGCACTGTTAAATTCAAACCTGGTGGAAAAAAACCACTGCCTGTTTAAAAAATGAGAAAGGAAGATATAGGCAGGGTGGGGAAATAAAATATACAGTTGTATACAAAGCATGCTGTATATACAGTTAAAATTTCAGTTGTATTAAACCAGTTGAAATTTCTGAATCACCAAAATCCTCATTTACAGCCTATCCCAAAGCTACAAAAATTTTCTTTCAAAATTTATGCTTCTATGCAAAAGACATTAATGAAATTGGAATAATTAGTTCCCCAACTTTTGTTATACTCTATGAATTTGAGGAGGAGAACTGAAAAGAGGAAAAATTGTGAGCTTCGTCACAACACAATATATAACAATTTCAAATGCACTGGAGTTGCCCTTACGACTTATTATTCTCATCATTTCAGCTTCCCTGCTTGCTTTAATCATCAGGTAGTCCCATCAGTACAACTTCTACTTCTCAACACATTGTGTTGCCTCCCCCTACCCAGCAGATCCTCTCCTTGCTGCTGGAGAGCTACGTTTGACTTAGCATGGCTGACACTTGCAGCTCTGATTGGATCTAGCTTTGAATAATAATATGTAATAGGTCACTTCGTAGTAAATATGAAGTGAGAAAAAATTGTAATGCAGCGTTCTGCTATCTCAGTACCACATTGTGATGGGAATACATGAGAATGTCTTTAATACTTCACTGTTATTAAAAAATCTTACACAAGATATTTTAAAGTTTCTAGTTAATTTGCATTCCTCAGTTTTTGGTTTCCTAACATGAAATCTTTCAGAGCCATGAATTTTAGAATTGTAACATCTGAAAATAAGAGTTTTCAAAGTGCTTCAGAGTAAGGGCATGACATTTTTTAAATTTTCAGCCAATACTATCTCTTTCCTGTAATATTCTTGTAAAACCATACAGTTATTGTATGTGTCAGAGACTATACTTCTTTAGTAAAGAATAGGAGGTGGGAGTTGGTTAAGACTCTGTACTAACAAGAACTAGTGCTACACCTCTGTTTTTTGAGATAAAAGCTTCCATTTGCCTCTGCCTGACAGTCAGACCTCTCTGCTGAGGTCTGTCTGAGGTTATCTAAATTTCTTTCAGGCCAGGCTGATAGGAGGAGGTGAAGAGAAAGAGAAAATTCATCTTGTAACATCCCTAATCCAGAGGATGAGCAGATCAGTCGTGTGAGGGAGAAGATAACAAAGGAAGAGTCTTCCTTTGTGAAACGATGTGGTGGAATTTGAAGATGAAGGAAACTGAAGAGGCTCTGTCTGGATTGACTGAATGGTGAGAAAAAGAAATACAGAAATATTCTTTTAGAGAATAACATTGGTGGAACATACAACAGGGATACAGGCAGATAATTAGGCCACTGACTAAGCTCTGCACTGAGGTTAGTTAAGTGAACAGGATGTGAAAAACTACTGGACACTGGACATTACATGAGACATTGCGAGACATGATAGATAAGAGCGTGAGATGATGCCTGAAGTTATGATAGTATAGAAGGCAGGAGGCAGGCAGGCAGGCAGGAGGCGCTGTAGGACGGCAGGATTTCACGGGTGGTATTGGAGGAATTTTGGGAGAAACACAGCACAAGGCCAAACTTCATAGATAATTGGGGAGGAGCTCTGGGGACCTTTCAGGGGCAGAATCTTGCCAGCACAGTAGCACCAGGGTAACTGCATCAGCGAGAGCACCCAAGGCCAAGATGACCTAGATAATGGTATCAGAAATGCCAGCTTTGGGTCTGCATGTAGCAAAGCTCGGAACAATGGGGAAAAAGTAATTAGGGGTGAATTGTTTGTTTGGGAGGATACTGGGGCAGAGAAAGTACAGTACAAGGTTTCACAGTAGTGGTGAAAGGGGTGGAAATGGAAAGGGATAATAAGGTACCCAAATCATTACACGGAGGCTTGCCAGGGTATCTGTTGCACAGCCCTGCACCTGATTGCTGCAGCTGGAGCAGGACAATAACCCAAACCCACTGCCCTGAGCATACTACTCAAGTCAACCTGTTCCTTCGTTCAGGAGGACTGAGGCAAGTGGGTGCTTTCCCAGGGTGCCAAGGGAACATCCACACAGAGGCGACAACCATCTTGGTGTCACTGGGTCAGTGTCTGTTCCAGGCCTGACAGTATCCACAACTGCTCATCACTTCATAACAACATAATGACCTACCAAACTAAACAGCACGTCTTTATTTAATCTGCAAGATCATCACTGGCTGAAAAGAAAATCAGTAAAACCCACTAACAGTCACAAAATGTTTTTGAAAAGGTGATTTTTTTTGCATAGAAGGAAGGTGTGAAGATTTATAATTTTTTCCCAAAGATAGAATTGTGCCCTTACTGTCCACAAAATCTGTAGTTTTTAGCAAGAACTGTAAATATTTATAAAAAATGCTGTAACAAGCTCCCACAAAGGAAAATTATTTCACACAACTGTTAAAGGAGACCTCTGGGGCTTAAGAGAAACACTTGTATTTTTCATGGTTCACTACATCCACTGTTCTCTATTTGTACAGCCTTTTCATGCAGTACTTTGGTAGCAGTAATAAACTGGTAGCAAAGTATTGCGTTTGGTCTTCTCATATCTGTATTTCTGGTTTTCTTAATTCAAATGAATGATTGCATAAGTCTGAATAGTGATATAGGCTTAAAAATATCTTTTTACCGAGGATTATCCTGCTTTTCATTGTATCTGTGTAGGCTGAAGATTTCTGCCTTTGACATTGTATGTAAAAGATTTATTTCTGTCATCAACCGGAGCATGCCATATATACAGATTTCTCCTGAAACCTCCATAGCTGGTTACATTTTTAACAGCATCTCACAGACTGTGAAATACCTGACATGTCAACTAGATGCTTACTGCCTTTAATGAAAAATTATTTTTGATACTGTCACGTTCAAACTCCAAGTTTCAGGTTCCAGATGCCTCTGAGTAGCACTTTTTCCTTCCCTTTGTAACATCAGAAGGAATCTGATCAAATTAAATATTTGTTTCTCTAGTGGGGGTGGGGGGAAGGAAGTAAGCACAAGTACATACATATTCATTTTTTTTCAGCTACATCAAGCCCTGTTTAATTATGTGAAAATTGACAGTTGTCACAGTTTAGAGAAATTATTTTTGGTGTATAGAGGAAAAGAAAAAGTGTTGACTTCCTCTGATGGTGACTGCAAGGTAACACAGGAAGGATGAAGTTCTTCATGCAACCTCTTATAGGCACAAGAATTAATTCATACAAGTTTCTACCAAGGGTTGCTGTCAAAGGGGCAGGCAGTAATGTTCCCATGGGACTAGACATAGCAGGGAGCTGGGGTGCTGCTGTGGCGCCTGCAGAGCATGTTAAGTGCATTCTGTCCTTCCTGCATCCTCACCATTCCCCACCCCTCTAATGCATCCTACAGAAAGATGTTTGGCTTTTTAGAAGGTTATCTCTACAATTTTGCTCTTAGCATTACTACATGATAATCATGTAAGTTTTAGGAGGCATTTTAAATATTACAGGATATTCAGGTAGGTTATATGTTTATGTGCTCTTTTCTGCTTATTTTACAATGAAGAATGAGTTGCTCTGACTCTGAGATGAAGAATTTAGGTTCTGGTTCAGGGTTTCACTGCATATTTATTATGTTCCCAACAGTTTTGCTTCAAGGTCTTGTCCCAGGTTACTGTTCTGTCCTGGAATGGCAGAAGAGGGAAAAGATATGGGCAGGTTAGTCAGACTGAGGATACCTATAAACTTTCATCTGCCACAACTGTGAAAAAGATGACTTTTTAGGGTAGTACAATGTTTGCAAGTAAGCACGTTGCAGATGAAGTGTTTTGCAGCTGTCCAAAGGAAAATACCAGTGTTAACTGCAGAAAGTACTGGAAAGACTTTCACTAGACTACTGTTCTGGACAGCCTTATCAAAAAAGTTGAATTCAAAACACAATGCAAAGAAGGCATTCCCAAAAGAGGAGGTGCCCGGAGTCTTATGAGAGGCTGTTTGACAGTTGAGCTCATTTAGCTTAACAAAAGAAAGCTGAAAGGAGATGTGAGTACTCTTGGAAAACGTATCTGCAAACTAAAGATCACAGAGGAAGAAGAGATGTTTTAGAACAATACTGACACAAAACCAGATGTTTGTAAACTGATCATAAATAAACCCCGTTCTAACTAGCAGAAAAGTAAAATTGTAGAACAACTTCTCAGTAGAATGATAGAGACAGAAACCTGTTTAGACAGACGAAGTAGGTTACTGAAGGAGCAGAAGTAGGTTACTGAAGGAGCATCAGTGACTCGGCGAGTTTGCTCCAGTCCTGTGTTGCTATGAAACCACGTGAACTCCATGGTTTCAACGGGGTTTTAACCACAGCAGAATCAGTGCTGAATGACTTTTATCCTCAGTTTTTAAGTTCGTTCATTCTAAATGTGTTTGAAGTGAATAGGAGAAGTGTTTCATGCATTGCTCTCTGAATGGCAAGTATTGGATCAGAAGTGCATGTCTCCTCTTTTAGAAAGAGGAAAACTTAATGTAGCTGGAACTTAGGAATTTTGCACTAAAGAATCTAATTATTTTGAAAGATACAGGGGAGACTGTTCATGTTTTATGTTTCTAGCTTAGGTTTATAGCCAAGATGTAAACCTATGAAAGTAAAAGGAATATAATGAAGTATCTGACAAAACTGCAGTTGTTCAGTACCATAATTCTATATAAAATGTGTTCCATTGCATTAATGAATCATGCATTTTTCCTTGCAATATAGATATTTTTCAGTACCGTTTTCTCTGTAAATAAGATATGCATACACTGTAAATTGTATGTGAAATGCATGATTAGAGACCATTTAAAGTATGTATTTCATTTTAGAGGAAAACACTGATAGATCATTATGTATATGTCGAATTCAATACTGTGTCTGAGAAACTATTTCTTATACTACCAGAAAGAGCAACTCTTATAGTTGCATTAGTGAAAAAACTTTTGAATGTTAATAATGAATACATAGCAATAAAAATATGAAACACCAAAGTAAAAAAAAAAAACTACCTACATGTAAAAACCCTGCCAAGTTTGCAAAATCATTTAAAAATTTGAAAATGCCAAAATTTAGGATCGTTTATGTAGCGTATGTGTATTTGGCTATGTAGCTGCACTTGTATTCTTCATGCATACATGTTATCATAATCTTTAGATACTGTTTTTTTCCATAGGACCTTGCCTCTTTAAGTGCCAAGGGCGAACCTTTCTCACCAAAAGAAAGCTGTTCCTTCTGATATAGTTTTTGTGCAGTGTGTGGCACCAGTCTTATTTGTTTCTCACTGTTCAAACTGTCTCAGAAGAGAAATAGTTCCCTCATAGACTTTTCTGTCTCATTCATCACTACTGTCTCTGAGGGCTTCACAGTGACTAATTAATTTAACTTCACAAACTTTTGAGATAAGGGGTGGCATTTAACTGAGACACAGAGAGATGGAAGGTCAAAAGTATCCACTAACTTGGAGGGACACCACTGAGATGCTCTGAACATGGTTTTTATGTTCAAATTGCAAATCTTTATTCATCTCAGTTGCGATGAAGAGTGCTCAGTATTTCTGCCAATGAGAACCTAAGCTCAAGACAGACATCTAGAAAATAAGAAATGAATGGCTGTGAAAAATTTGGTTTAAGTGCCTTGCTTAAGGCACAGGAGAACAGGAAACCTTTGACAGATGCAGGACTATAATCTGATTTTCTGAGACAGCATTTAACATTCAGGCCATGTTTTCTTCCCCTGCATTTTCTATGCCTTGTTTTCAAAGATCACCAGGCTCAAGAATGGTCCATCCAATGAGCAAAAAGTCAAGCAAAGCCAGCAGGAGGCCTGCAGGGATGAACAAGGAGCTCCTGACTAAATTCAAACATAGAAAGGAAGTGTGCAAGAAGTGGAAGCAGGGACAGGTATCACAGGGAGACTACAGAGACACTGTCTAAGCATGCAGGAATCGCATGAGGAAAGCCAAAGTCCATCTGGCATTGAATCTGGTGAGGAACATGAAGGGCAACAAGAAGGACTTCTACAAGGACATCAGGAGCAAGAGGAAGACAAGGGAAAATGTGGACCCACTGCTGTATGGGGACCTAGTGACAGGGGACATGGTATGAAGTGCCTTCTTCACCTCAGTCTTTACTGGTAAGACCCTGAAGATTTCTTCAGGAATCCCAGGTCCCTGACACCAAGGGAAAGTCTGCAGTAAGAAAGAGGAGGAGGATCCTCCTCACTGGAGGAGGATCAGGTTAGGAAACGTTTAAACAAACTGGACAAACACAAGTCCATGGCACCTGGTAGGATACACCCACCCATGAGTGTTGAGAGAGCTGGCCAATGTCATTGCAAGGCCACCCTTCATTATCTTTGAAAGGTCATGGCAATTGTGAGAGGTTCCTGAGGAACAGAAGAGAACAAACGTCACTCCTATCTTCAAAAAGGGCAGGAAGAAGGATCTGAGGAACTACAGGCTGGTCAGCCTCACCACGATCCCTGGGAAGGTGACGGAGCAAACCTTCCTGGAAATCACTCTCAAGACTTGCCCTGTCCCTCCAAATACTTTCTTCCTCAGTTTCTGTTTGCTTATGCACTTCTATTCTATCTCTGTCAGGTCATTTTTCAGGACCCATTCTCCACTCATCTTGTGTTTACCTTTTCTGGGGACCTTGCTGGTTAATTCCTTGCTCCCTCTTTCTTCACTGAGTTGTCTTCCCATTTCGAGTAACTGTTTCCCAAATCAGTCTCCTTCCTTTGGTCCTCACTTCTCTCCATCCCCCCTACCTTTTTCTGAGCTCTTTGTCCAGCCTATTTGCCGAGCTAGCCCTGGTTCTTTTTAAAGGCCAAACTTTTTTGTCTGAAACTTTCTCTAACCCAAAAAAGTAGCCTGAAGCAGACAGCACAGAAAATGCAACTCACATGGTTGATGTTTCTCAGTGTTTTAAGCAACTGGAAACATTATCTTAAAAAGCAAAGTGTTAGGCAGCCTCAATAACAGACAGCACAACTAACAAACTGATAACATGGTATTTTAAAAATACCTAGAATTCCAAAATACTACCCCAAATGAAAGTGCAACTGACGTCCATTACAGCACAAAGTAACTCATATACTAACCATCCATAAACAGGATCTGATAAAAAAAGCAGGAATTTCTACAAAAAATACATGAAAATACTTAGCGAATATTTTAAGTATTTGAAGACTTAAACTATAATACGCATCATTAACCTTCTTTAATTGTAATGACAAAGATATTGAAAAACAAAACATGGAAATACTTTCTGAAAATTAATAACATAATGACATTTTGCCTGCAGAAACAAACACAACCCCCGTGTGTCTCAGTGCATAGTTCATGTGAGGTGCATAATTTATATGACCCATAGATCCTTAGAGGTAGATACCAGAGGCCCTTATTTGGAGCCCACGTTCGCAACCATAGAGTTGTGTAACAGTCTATTAATGCAACTAAAATTAGCTATCAACCTGAAGAATACAAAATATTCTATTAAAAATTTTTAAAGACTATTTGTGAAAGCAATAAATGAATTCAAGAAAAATCACAAAACCGCAATCATTTCATGAACAGAAAACAGTAAATTTATTGTCAAAATTATTTCCTTGCTACTGTTCACACTTATTTATATATATTTTACATAAATAATGATGTTGTGGTAGTAGCAAAATATGAATTTTAGAATGTAGTTCAATGGCTGACAGTAATGAAAACATATTTCTATCTAAAGGATAAATGCTGTTTTAAGGCTTTATACTGGAACCTTATAAATTTAGACTGTAAGCCTGGATTTATTTTATGCACTCTAGTCCTCAGTTTGGAGTCTGTTCACAGGGAAGCTGGTGTAAATCTGGAATAGCTCCTTTGAAACCAGTTTTGGCTTTCAGAATTTGTGCTGGTATATCCAAGAGCAGAATTTAACCCAAGAGCTCAAAGCCAGCTCTACTGAGCAAGAGACATTTGGTCTGGCTGCAGGGGGGAGAGGTGGTGGCAGCTGGCCAACGTTTCTCCCGAAGAAGAGAAGTTAGGCCAGTCAGCAGATCCCTTTGGGCATCAGACATCATGGGAAATAGCCAAACTCTCTTCTGAATGGGAATTGTTAGAGGGAGCTAGCTGGCATCTCTTTCGGGAGCCTCGGGAGAAATAGCCACCACCTGAAAGTGTCTTACTGGTTCTTGGCCTCTCATTCTTTTTGCACAGTAATATAATTTAATTTATGACAGCAAAAAGTGCAACAAGAAAGAGAAAAGATAAAAAATATTATGTTAAATGCAACCAGCCATATACTTGAAAATGTAAACATCAAACTATTCCCTGGATGTGTAATTACAAGCGGCTTCAAAGAGGGAAAAGCACATTTTCAGCAAATATATCATATTTTGTGTATGCTGCCTTTGCCTGAAGGGCTGTCTGCTTTTCTACAGGAGCACAACAAACTACATTTAAAGGGATCATCAACCAGAGTTTGTAGCTGATCACTTGGAGCTCCCGTGAGATACACAGAGACACAACATGGAAAAGAAAAGAAAAATACAAAAGCAAATGTAGCATATTTAGAACATGCTCCTCTTTTGTTCTCCCTAAAACCCCGAAGAATGGTCTGCCAAGCCCTGTGCTAGGGTGGCTGGTAAGAGGAGAAGCCATCTTCTGACACATGCACCCTTCCTAGCCCTGTGAAATTAATGCTGGAAAAAAACATCAGGAGGAAATACTTCTGATTCTACTCCATGCTGTCAGCATCATTGAGGGAGCTAGCAAGGCTATGCTGCAGGGCTGATTTTACAGCACCAACTGTTAAAAAAGAAAAACTCCTTAGCAGGCTCCCCTGCCACTGCAGCAGTCCCCTCTTCTGGGCACTATACTGTGCTGTTGCAAATGTCTCTTCCACCTGCCTCAGCTCCAGATCAGATCCTGAAGTGCTGTCTCTGGAGAGAAACACATGTAACCCTGGCCCCCAAAACCCCCATGGTCTCCCTCCATGCATTTTGACTGCACTCCCAGAGCCACTCTATACTCCTTTACTAGCACGTTTTGGCACAGCGCAGATCTAACAGAAGTGTCCCTTGCTCCTACTGAACATAAAGAGCAGGAGGAGGTGGGCTTTCTGCAGGGAAGCTCCAGTATTCCAAGGATGAAATTTCTCTCAAACTGACTTATCTGCTTCCGTCTAATGGCTTTAATTTTCTCCCTTTGGAAGGGAAAGACATTCTGTAAGGTGGGCTACTGCGATTTTCTTCATCGGTTAATAATGCCTTTAGCAAATCTGTTGCTAAAACTTCAAGTTTATTGGCATTTCCAGTCTGATCCAAAAGCTTCTGCACTCAGTAGGTTTCCTAGCAGTGAACTCAGGAGGAGACTCTTGGAATCAAAATCTACAATTTCAATTCATACAGGATTTCTGAGAGGCCAAAACATTTTAGACTGCTCAAAGGTAAGCAGGAATAAATAGTATTTTTCTACTCATTAAATGGCATTAGTACATTTTAAAAGGTCTTCCTATGTGAGATAGAGAAACCATATAAGATAAGTGTTTTACAGAACTTACACTAGTCCTTAGGATAGAAAGCACTTTTCCATGGAGAAAATAAAAAAAACACTGAGGTCTGACCAGAGGGAGCCCTCACCTTCTCAGAAATGTGGAAATGTTGGCACCTCAAGGATGAGGGGGAAAGAGTAATGTATTTCTGTCACAGTAAGAAATATGTAAAGAGCAGAGAGCAAAGGCACCCACATTTGGGACAGCCTTGGCATTTGGGTCTTGCTGTTCATCTTACAGCTTAGGATTAGAGAGTATTAGGAGCAACTGATTGGTGAAGCTAGCTTAAAAGCTTTCGATTTGCAGTAGTAGTAGCCCCAGCCTGTTTCTCGGGGCTCTGGGCAATGCCTGTTACACTGTCTCTAGCAGTTTGCTGCCTTAGGCAACTGACTACTTTGGCTGTTCTGTGGAACACCTAAAAGCAATTGCTGATGAAAAGTTTCCTGAATAAATTTCTATGCAATTTTTCTATTGTTATTTTATTTTCTGAAACATTTGTCACACTAAATAAAAAAGCCCAAGAAGATCAATAGTGACTAATACCTGCAATGCTTAACTCCTGTACTCTTTTTTTATCAACTTTCTGAAACTTGTTAGCGTATTAGTGGGGAATCTCAGCTACTTATTAACTTTTTTGTTCCCATTCCTCATTCTAATGTTATTATTCTTTTTATTAACTAAAAAAGATACCTTGGGCAAAAGATTGCAAGAAGTGAACCTATTAGATTCTTCAAGATGGAAAAAGTATTTTTATAGTCCAGATTTACAAATCAAGAGATTTCTTATTTAACTTTTCCAAACTTTTTACTTACGTAAATGGAAGAAAAGCCAAAAATGACAGAAAGATACAATAAAAGATATCTGGCAGTGGAAGGATGAGCTGAGACCAGCTCTCATTTGCACTCTTCTGTACCTCATTGGACAACATATAGGCGAATCAGAAAAAGAGCCTGACGATGCTTCTGTGAGTAATTTACACTCCTGTTAAAAGTTCTCCTGACTGTGGCAGACCATTTTACTTCTGGCAGGTAGTTCCTGGTGTCCTAATTCCTCATTATTCATGTTTGGTCTTTATTATCTCCTGCCCACTGTAGTAATGTTTGTTTCAGAATGTTTGTGGTTTTTACGTGGCTGCATTTGCTTTGTCTGATGCTTGAAAGCAAAGGGAATAACTTTAAAAAACAATCAGTGAAACTATTTTCTGGGATTGTGAAAGGAAGAAAACAAACTTAGCTTCTTACATATCAGGAAGACTTCCTCACTCATTTCACTTTAAAAGGTTTTTTTCATTAAACTAGTGTAGTTTGATAAGAAATAAGTCCTCAGTATAATGTAGCAGTTCTCTCTTTTGGGTATTTTTTTCCATTATAAAACTGACCAAGAGAAAACACCTTCGTATTTTCTTCCATTTCATGTGGATGGCAGTACAGTGACATCAACAGTCTAGGTTTCTGTTAAAGGACTCAGACTATTCTTTGTTATTACTCCAAGACATGAGTTGTACAAAGGACCTAAGAGCATTTTTATTAGCAGATAAAATTAGTAACTGCAAATAATCTACAGGGCTGAAAGGGAGAAAACTGTAGAGGTAGTGGATGAATAAATAACGTTGTATGACAGAATTCTGTGCTAGCCACCTTTAACCGTGATCTTATAGAAATGTAGATTTTTTTTAAATATTCAAAATGAATTAATTTGAACTTATATGTAACAGCTAAAATCTTTGTTCCATTTTACATTGCCGTTTTACAAGAGCCTTGAACTTAAAAGGAAAAATATACGGGTAAAGAAATTTAACTTAACCTAGAGGAACAGAGGAGTCCTAATGCAACACAAAAATGTATGGATTTCCTGGTTCAACTTAACTTTTTAATGTGTTTTTTACATATTTGCTATTTAGCAATTCTTTTTTAATTAATTGGGAAATCAGTTGATTATTTCACAGCACTTGAAAGGCTAATGTATTCACCAGCAGAACAATTATTCAGGAGTTGCAAAATATATTCTTGTTCTTTCCTTATACCACACAGTTTTTAATAACCAGAGTCCCCCTTATGAGGATTTTGCCAAGAAATATTTCAAAGCAATTTTTCTGTTTCTCAGGTTTTTCAGGCTTTCTTTATACCAAAGAGTAAAAGTTTCATTCCTCTCCAGGGCTAGATTCAAAGCCCGCCGTAGTCAGCGGAATGACTCCCGTTGACTATAAAGGGCCGAGGTGCGTGGTGGTGAGCTGGGGATGCAGAAACCCTGTGGCTTCTACTGCAGCTTAGGGGATCTTATTCATACAGACATACTTTCTTGCATCCACTTAGAAAGGGTACAGCATGCACTTCATGAGTGCTTAGGTGACTCTCTTATTTGCTTTATCTTACAGAAAAGTAGAGGAAAAATAATGTTCTAAGTGTGAGAGGGGGAGAAACAGCAGAGCTACGCCCTAGGCAAGGGGAGAAATTACTTGTCCTAAACCTTCTTATGCCCTGCAGACACAGCAAATACATTTCTTTATCAAACTGTAGATTAACACCATTCAGTAGTAAAAAAACAATGATTCATTGAACTTAGACCTAAATATGTTCTAATTTTGTCAAATATTTATGTTCTAAGCACAAGTTCTTAGTTTCCAGATATTTCCCAATGAGGGTATGGAGTCTGTGCTCATAGAATTTTCCTCAAATAAAGATTCTAAAGGCTGATTAAAATAGCTCAAACACCTGGGATATTACTCTCACTTCTACGTGGTTGATTGGTTTTCTTATAACTCTCATAAATATGCTTTAATTCACGCTGATTTTTTTTTCCTTCTTTTGAACGTTCCTTTTCTTGATCTACTCACTTCCAGGATCTCTCATACCTCAGTAAAATGAGCAAGTCTAATGCTATTTTAATTTAATTAACACCTACAGATTTCATACTCCTCCCATTCCAGGAGGATTGGCTGAGGCTAGTTTAAAAGCATGGTGCCACCTGCCCATTAGAAGGGTCTTGATGGAAGATGGCTGTGATAGTTTCTTCAGTCCCTAGTGCTTTACGGGGAAAAAAAGTAAGAGACACAGCTATTGAGCTTCATCTCTGGTGGGGTATGTTCTTATTTTATATTTGTTTGTATTTTAATACTAGCTATTGCTAGACTGCAACACCTGTACCAAAGCACAATCCTTTTCTCTAGCCTTACATGTGCATTCAGTTACAAGAACTTGCCACCTATTCGTTAGCCAGCAAGCACCAATCCTGACCTTACAGGAGGGTCTCTAGAAGTTCTGCTGCCATCACTGCTGTGATGGGTACAGCTTCTTTCCCTACTGTGCACTTTATGTTCTTGTACCTGAGTTTTCCTTTAGGTTAAAAGGAAAGCTTAACCCCAAATCTTCTCTTTCTCATTGATGACTCTCTATATCCAAGTGGATTTTGAATTTTACAGCTATACTTGGCTATTCTGAAAAGTCTAGAAAGTAATAGGTTAATTTTTTTAGACAGTGAAAATATGCTATTAATGTACAGGAAATCACAGCTTGAAGAGTGTCCATTTTCAGGACTTTCTCTAGACAAATAGTTAGGTCTCTCACAAAAGAGACATACTTCAGCATTAAGTGAATATATATTCCAAATGGGAGCAGGTAGAGACAAGAAAGGGAAGATTTTTAAACTAAATAAATGAGTTAGTCTAGAGTACACTATTGCAAGAACTAAAAGTGTGCTTAAGGTTTCTTTAAAGTCTGATTCTAAGTTATTGTTATTACAATCTTACTGAAGTCAGTGTCTTAATATTTCAAATGTATTTGTCCTAAGCAAGCTTTTCAAAGCTTTGTTTGTTCGTGGAAACATACTGAATTTGCTATATGGATGATTTCTGTTTATAACTGTAACAGTAGGGGAGAAATGTACTGGAGTGCAGATAGTTATTATGAAATAGAACTGCATTAAGAATTCATAATCTCAAAGGACAATATCTATTGTTTGATAAGCAAAAAAAAAAAAAAAAAAGCAGAACAATGATTAAACCAATGATCAATCATGTGTAACTTTAAAAATCTAATTCCTGAAGACAGAAAAAGCAATGCGTACACAGTCAATGGAACTAGTATCTATTGCAGCTGTAGTATTGATTTCCAGCCATTAGTCAACATGGTGAAAGCCTATCTGAAGAACCTGTTATCATTATTCTTCGCCAACTTCCATATGGTAGTTAATCTACCACTCCAGGGTAAGTTTCACTTTAATATACAGTATACAGTTTTCAAATGTCAAGCTGTTCAAATAGGCCTCTTTTCTAATGTTCATTTTCATTTTTTCTTTAATTACAAGGCATTTAATCAGCAGATGTCTCCATCTCATCTAATTTTCCACATCTCACTCAAGTTATATGATAAGTCTCAAATGAAATTTAAGGAGGTGTAATAGAGAGTTTTCCAAACATTTTTTTCCTCAATAGCAAAGTAAAGGCAGTAAAACAAAGTAATTCTTAAGTAAAACAAAGGAATTCTTGACAAAACATCCTTATCCTTTTAATTTAGGAAAATGCTAGTGGTGCCTATCCTTGGAATGAAATCCTTAGGGATATTCTCCCAGATAAACATGCTTTTCCAAAGAAAAGTAATGAGGCATCATCTCTATATTACAGTCAACTGTGGACAATGTTCCTTTCACTAATTTTGATTAATATGCCATTGCATTCTGGTAAGATTAATTAACTGTGAAGGGTGTGTGGATGCTGTCTCTTCATTTCAAAGAAAGAATATTAAGAATTCAAATAAACATAATATTATGTCTGTTTTGTCAGGACCTGCTTGACTGTTTCTGCCACTTTAAAACTTAAGGGTTTTTGTTTTGTATCTGGTTTTGGAACTTGTGATTTTTAGACACTAGTTACATTAGCCAAGAGACACTGCAAGCTATTATTTCAACAAGCAATGAAAACTTATGCTAGATGAGCTGATTACATTTGCATTAACTATCAGATCACAGTATGATGTTTCAGAGGTGGTTTTAAAAGACAAATTCATTGTAATCTCATTTCTCTGAGAGTAGTTTGAAACCTAAAAAAAAAAAAAAACTAGAAAAATTGAAAAGAAATAAAGGAAAAGACACGATGCAGCTGTAGCTTTTCCATTACATTATAATTAAAGAAAATTTTAGTGACCATCAGTGAATTGTTTGATACTATTTCCATGTTTGTTTTCCAACTATAAATTTTGGCTTAAGTATCTTTTGCCCTTGAAATCATCTATAACTCTGTCTCCAGTAATTACAGTCAAAGCTACGCTGTCAACCACGGAGAATTAAATTCACTCAGTGTGAATTTAGGAAACAATTCTAACAATTATTTCTAATGCTTTTAAGTGACAGAGTGTTATGTCCTTACTGATTTAAAGTAGTGCAAATACTACCATGCAATTAGTTATAAGCAACCAGTAGCAATGCATTTTAAGATCTCCAATATTTATTTAAAAATCTCCTCTCTGTTGTTTCCACATTCACTATACTATCTTAATCTCTCTGTGTGGACTTACCCTATATTATGAAGTTCTATGCTATATGACACTGAAGTATGACCTGGAGCGTTGAGAGTGGAATGAAAGACCTCTTTTTACAAACAGTAGCATAAGATTGATTCATAAAAAAAATACTCATTGCTGCAATAGTTATTAATTGTTTTATGTGATTTGATTATCCACTGTAAGTTTAATTCTCATGGGCAAGCTTTAGTATTTGAAAAAAAATCCTTATTTGGCCCTAGATATTCTTTCATGGCAGCTTTGGTTAAGAATTCTGAATTAATAATATAGCCTGAGCTGTTGGCTGTAGGGTCCGTCTAGGCTATTTTGCTATTTCAGTTTGCTGTTTTGCTAGTTTGTAATTTCAGTATGGGAAGACGAGTCCAAACGCTGTCTTCCCCAAGAGCTACATCAGAAAACTTTGTCCCACAGACCGGTTTAACCTTTCCCACAGCTCTTTCATAAACGTGTAGAAAAAACTTCTGGACAAATCTAATCTCCAGCAGTTCTGACAGATTTGGTCATACTTGAGTGAGGTATCAATCAATTACAGTAAAAGGCAAAAAAGAGAGAGAGAGCGCGCTAGCTGTAACAAAGAAGAAAGCTTTTCCTTGTTTGTCAGAGCTTAAATCTCCAGGAATCAATTCAGTATAGCTTAAATCGTTTTATATTTATCAATGTTTTAAAAACTTTTACCTTCTAGCAACATATCATGGTTGTCTACCAGAAATTACAAAGCACAGATCACAGCCAGGAGAAGTTTAAGGTCACCAGCCACAAAAACAACAAACATCCTTACATAAGGCCTTCACATTAAAAATTAAATAAATTTGGAGCATTCCCTCCCCCAGCAATCAGCGACATATAACTAGGGAGTCAGTGACATAAAAACTTTGAAAGTCTGAGGAAAAACCTGTAATTTGTCCTGAAATAACTTACACATATTTAACAATAAATTCAGTTTCAAGGTTAACTCTGTATATAGGGGTATCAAGATCCTTAGAGTAGATGCTTTCTCAGGTCAAAGAACTGAAAGAAGCAGCAACTCTGTCTGGTAGTTGGGCTTCATGATGTTTTAAATAACAGAGAGCTTCATTTTCAAGGATATTTTGAAAGTCTTAAAATTTTTCTTTAACTTTTTGCCAACTTTGTGAAAACTCTGATGTTAAAGAGACCACAGCTGTCAAAATAGAAATATGCCAACTTTGCACAGCTTTAGGCAGGTTCATCAGAACAGGTTTAAACCTACCTTTTTCCTCAGGCTGATGGAACCCCTGGGCCCGTTTTTCACTGTCATCTACAACACATTTAGCAAATTAGCATATATGTCACTTAATAGGTCACATGTACAACTAGTGCCTCATGGTTCAGAGGCAGATGGAACCTGGTGGATTGCTGCACTCAACATGAAATTGCCACACAAATTTTCTCTAAGTTGTTCTATGCTAATATAACATTAATAGTCACGTAAAACCATCAGGGAAAGCCTGGCTCTTACAAACCTAGGGCAAAACTTTCACTGGCTTCAGCGGAGCTGAATTTTTGGGCAAAGCGAGTAAAAATCCAATCCACTGGCAATGCTCGTGGCATTGAGGGCTGCTAAGAAGTGTGAACAATTCCAAATGGTTCTGTCTAAAAGCGTGCTGCTTTCCCTCCTCTGGCTGTCCCACGTTGTTCTTTGTTATCAGCTGTGAATCGCTGAACGTCCTTTGTGACGTTTATATGGCAGTGTTATAAATAACTCTAACACGTGCATGTTAAATAGAAGGTGATTTACAAGGTGCTGCTCAATTTGACAACTGTTACTGTAGCATAGCCAGACAAAAATTACTTGCAAGTTTATTTTAGCTACTGATAGGCCTGCACTGAAATACCGTATTTACTTGTACTAGAAATACTGAGACCACAAAATACTAGTGAAACAATATATTTGCCTTTATAAAAGAAACAGGGCTTCACACAAGCAACTTGTTTTCAAGTATCAAAATTTCACCTGACTTTTATTTAACCAGTTTATGATTAAGTGAATCTACTTAACAAATTGGTTAGTTTTCTATTCAAAATATATAGCATATTCAGAAAGACTGGGTTTAAAATATGATGAACCAAAGTCCAGCCTTCACAAAGAGAAATTTGCCCATCAGTCTATGACCAGTCACTGTACACAAGTTCTAATTCCAGCCAGTTCAATTCTTTGAGAATCTGCCCTTGCTAACAACCACAGTTCTACGTTTATCCTTCAAATACTTCTTTTGTGAGGCAATGAATCACATCTATGGAAACAATGAAATGCATCATAACCATGTAATTCAATACTTCAGAAGCTGACTTATAAAAATAAGGTACCATCCACAGATCTTGTCTTCTTAATGAAGCAGGTGAATGGGAAGAACCCTGCTCTCTGGTGGACTTCCAGTGGCCAAGAAGAGAACTCCACTGCTGCATCTTTGTAAAATATTAATTCTGTGAACTCTTTTGTGAATCCTGTAAAAACCTTTGCATCATCTTAATGATTCACAATACTGCCAGAATGAGAATATTGCATGATATGGATCATGACTCTGACCTTGTATAGCAACAGTTACGAGACTAAAATCCAAACTGTTTTTGAGTTTTCATCTCTGCAAGATCCTTACTTACAGAAAATACTGGAAACCTTTGTAGCAGAGTCAGGAAAAAAAGAATATTCTTTCATGAATGTGTAATTATGATAACTTATTAGAATAAGAGGTATTCCAAAAATAACAACAATGAAAGACAACTTCAGTATACTCGCTGCGCTGTTTCCTAAAATAGGTCACTGACAGGGAATCTTTGGTTCAATTCTAAATCATAAACTTTAATAGAAAGTGCTTCACCTATCTGAGGTGATGTGACCACCTAACTGAAAATTACACCATAGTAGTTCCTTATGTCAAATTTCAAAAGGAAGGCAGAAAGCATTTAAAGTTATAAGGCAAAGACTTTTTTTTTCTTTTTGAGAATTCTTTTTGAAATCGATGCCAGGCTTCAAAGATGTTATTAATCAGCTGTTCAAGGAACCCTTATCTTACAGGAAAAATCTGTAAGTGAAACTCTTTGGATGGACCTGGGAACTATAAGGAAAAAAGATTCCCAGCCTTAATGGAAATATTACCTTGAATTAACACAGTTTACAGTGGAATATTATCATCCTGTTAATGTTTTTGATGAAAACTATGTTTAAAGTCCTTTTACACATATTTAAATATACATATACTTTCTATGTATGAAAATATATTTATGTTTTTCAAACTTACAGAAAGACCTAGTGTTTTTGTTAACAGTGGATAAAAGGCACTATATTCAGTGTCTGTATTCAGACAAATTCTGTCATGAAGTAATTTTTAGTATTGTATAGCATAGCAAGATTATGTATATTGTATATTCCAAGTTCAACGTGTATAGTAAGTTTGCTTGTAACTTGCATGTTAATATTGTTATGGAGAGACTTGTCCATTCTGTCAGCCTCTCAGCATCACTTTATATCCCATCAGGGTTGACTTGTTTATCTTATGCCCTCTACTGCTTTGCAGGAATGGTCATTATAAATCACCCTCTACCCTAATGTAGATACAGATGGACTCAATTAAGTACTGCTTGCCTGCTCTGAGAATGATCATCAATGAAGTATAGCTAAACAGTACTGATCTCTAGTCGCCATCTGGAACAATTAGGACAAACTATATCTCTACACCCAGGGGAGGCAAAAGTTTTGGAAACCCTTGAGGCACGTGGCCTTTCTAGACTTGCATGTGGTCACAACCAGCTGACAAAAAAGCCAAGAACAAGGACCACGTCTCCAGCAGAGCTCATATTACTTATCCACGTTATGAAGACCAGAATGTGGTAGAATGTAACAGCTGAATTTAGTTTTTGCTGGGGGAAAAAAAAAGATGCATTTGCAGGGTAATAGCAACTTCAGGATCAGCAGAAGAAACTAAGAGCTGGCTAAAAGCTTAAGAATAATCTTGGGTTGATATAAGAGGACTAAAGAAAAACTGAAGATCACAAGCTGGGTACAAAAACTGGTTAAGTTTTTTTTTGACTTTTTAGATTTGCTTTTCATAAGATGTAATTTGGTATTACATACTCTGATATACACTTGAGTTCCTCAGGATCCGAACTGGATTTCATATTGCAGGGATGGTAGCTACTCATCTATCCAAATTCTGACATCTAAGTCTTTCCAAGTGACAGAAATGCATGTAAAGGCGCATGCTCGGAATCAGTCTTGCTGCATTATTTTAAAAGTTCTCTGCTTCAGCCAAGATCCATTACAGATCAGCTTACAGCTCCATTTTCATTTTTTTCATTTTTTTCTCCTATGTTCCCACCACAGTAATTTATCTTCTCCCCCATGCCACTGCAGCAGGAGAGCTTGAAATAAAGTGGCAACATGAGAATTTACTATGGCAGATACTTGTCTCAAGACTCTGTTTTTTCTTTATCCTTGTCATGTGTTATTGTTAAGGCAATTTATAGTTTTAGATCAGGAGCATAGTAGTGTATCCAGACTGCAAAACCAAAAACTTCTTATAAACATTTTTTTGAGAATAAGGCTTTTGTATCATTTTCAGAACATTGTATTAAATATCCAATGAAATATTTTCTGGATATTTTCAAATAGAAAATATGGGGATTTTAGCAGTACAAGAGTATTTTTAAGATATTTTTTCATGTACAGAGCTTAGAATTGCAGTAGCCTATGAGATTTGCCTAATAAGCATGTGAAAATGCATTAAGATAATAGAGTAACAGGAGTTCAAAGCTCCAGTACCCAGAGGTATTTTTTGTTTTGCTTTGAGATTTTGTGTGTGTGTGTGTTTAACTTTTCTGGTCTTGCAGGACAGGTCCTTAGGAACAGATGTCAAACATCAAGATTGCCGAAGACCCTTCTTAAAATTGAGAAAGAAGAGGCTAAAGAAGGGTCTCTAGCTGAAAGTTTTGGAATTTATGAAGGGATGCTCAAATATGTTGTGTAGAGATCATAAGCAGCCAAACAACAGTGAAGAAACATTCTCCTTGCATTTTTCACAAAATATAGCAGCTCTGTGTGACTGCTTTTCTACAAACATCAGAAAACTCTTGTTTTTGGAAGGAGCTGTTTTTCCCAGAAGTGTCAGTAGCTACTCGCAAAGTCTCTAGACCTTGGCTTCCTAATACCTAATGCAGAGCTCTCCTTACTATCATGTTCCATGTCTTTTAGCAGCTTTGAAGGCAACCCTAAGCATAATATTTTTCTAAACCTACCTACCTTCTGTGTAAATGACTACCTTACCAGACAGTCTGTACTAAGGAAGCAGGGTGCAGGCCTGTCAGGAATATTTGGGTTAGAGGAACCCCTGGGATATATTGTTGCTTCACCAGAGCCAATTTTTGCATCCTTTTTACATAGGGAGTAACTGTGGTCTTGAGGGTGGTCTCGTCAACAGCAATACAGCTAGATATGCAAAATGCAGCTCTGTAGTTAAAATGTGAAGAAAATACTGCTTTGCCTGTTCTAGTCATGAAATATCATCTTCCTTGTTTTTTTTATACTACACTCCTAACTGACAGTCACACAGCTGGTATTTTTTCTTACAGTCCAGTGCATTGCTTCAACAGAAAACATGAAAGAAAATAGCAGGTTCTTCCCAAAAATTAAGGGAGAATAGCAACACATAAATGCCCACAATGATGCCAGTGGGAACAAATCTATCTCTTTTTTCTTCTTTCCATTGAATGGAAGGCCTGATAGATTTACTGAGGCAAATCACTCTATATTTGCAAATATTACCATTTTAAGCAAAACCCAAGCTTTTCTGTACTCACTGCTAACAGTCAAAATGGCATCTGAAAGAGTATAGGAGATGAATCTTGAGGATTTAGTTATCTGAACAATATTTACCAGATATTTATTGCATCATGACATGTGAGAAGCTACCACCAATGCACAGAGCCCAGGAACTGGAAAATGAGCATTAAATACTTGCTCACAAGACTATGCATTTAAAGCAGAGTAGGTTCCTGCCGCTTATAGAAATAATAGTTCGTGATCTGGTAAGAATCAGCCAGTTACTGATGCAACCATGTTGCAAAAATACAGTGTTTTATGCCTCTTAGTTGAGGATTAACTAGCCCACATTGGTCTCTGTGTAGTCAAGGTGAAGGATAGAGCTCAAACTGCTGTCATGCACTTTTGCATATGTAAACCCCATTCATACTAGTGTAAGTTATATAATCACGTGAAGATGAGTACAGGGAAACATGGATTTCTTACAAAATGTTTTTCGAAAGGCTGGGGAGCCACAGAAAATTGTAGTGAATTTCCATTCTCAGTTTGGATACAAGTGTTTGCAAGCCTTTCGTATATTGTTTTTCTGGGAGTTGTAATTGTTTCTTTTTTAGCTGTAGCTGTTTGCAGTAAGGTAGCATAAGAGTGCTTACAGTAAAAATGCTGCCTCTGCTGTCAAACTAGTAATCAGACCTGATCAGCCTGGAGATAATAGATACATCTCTGTTGAGTTTGATGGACTTTCTTCTGAATCTGTAGATGAGAAAAATATTCTCATGTCTTTCAAATCAATTTAAGCTGCCTTCTCGGGTAAGACAAAATCTTTATTATTTCTAAGATTGAGCAAATAAATTAAAACCAAGTAATTGCTCTTTAAAATGATGAGGGCTTTTAAAATCTTCTTCATATCCCTGTAAGCATTTGCAAGATCTAGAAACTTTACGGAATTGAATACTGACATGTGAAAACATCCTTACTTCCGTATTTGTTTGCAGAACCAGTATCTAAATCTCTAATCTTATTTTCAGTACTAGAAGATTTGTTTTACCTGAAAAGCTTAATACAGGAGAGCAGGAAACTATTGTCCACTTGACAATGAACTTCCCCTTATAAAGAGTACATATTTTTACAGCTGGTTGGTTCCTTGCAAGCTCCTCTGACCCCAGTCTCTTTATAAGTAGAAACAGGAATTTTGTAGCTCTTGAAAGAGAAAGGGCTGAGATAAGATCTATTTCAATTCAAAGATGGAAGTTTGAATGATAAGTCTTACTTCGTCAAAGATTTCTAGTTTAGGCCTACATGTAATAAAGTGCGTTAAACACAGCTAACCTTCAGTATTTGAGTCATGATTTTGAAATTAGTGGGACTATGAAAAACTTGAAATACTGCAAATGTAAATTTGCTTTACAAAATCTGTGCCTAAAGAATTATTCTATCCTGGTATTTTACTGTTCTTGATTAAAAAAAAAAAATTCAAATACCTGATTCAAATAATCAGAAAATTCTATATGCATATATTTCAGTATATAAAATACATAGTCCTGAAGAGGGTGAAAGACCTCATCTCATCTGTGTCTCTGAGAACTATGAACTGCAAGAGAGGTGCAGCAAAGCAAGTGAACCTTTAGAAACCCGATTTAGCTGATTTACCTCTTTTCCCTGGAAGCACATGCATCTAACTTTAGAAGCTGCAATACTATCTGCTTGATATGCAGGTTAAGGTTTTTGGTAAACAGAGGTATTGTTGGCTCATTTTATATGAATAAATATATGAAAAAGAGCAAGACCCATTCATAAAGGGATTAGAAACTGCAATAAGTCATAGAAGGAGAGGTAGACTCTCTCGCCTCACACTTTGTTTTTATTTGTTTTGTTTTAAGTAAGGGTGTTTGATTTTGGGGGATTTTTTTTTTAAGTAAGTTCAATATAAAAAGGCTCAAGATTTTATTCTAACAATATTTTAAAAGGGAGAAAAGTCTTGGGAGGGAACTTGCTGTCATAGCCAATAGCTCAGGGAGTTTATGGCTTCTTGACTTAAGTTGTCTTTAAATTAATCTCCCCTGTTCAACAAAAATTTTGCAGGCATTGGTGGGTATGAAAGAGAGAAAGTATTTAAATTCAGAATCTGGTTTGTTTTTAAGGCTACTGTTTTCTTTGTTACTACACACCATGCAAATCTCTTCAGGTTAGTGCTAAAAAAAAATGACATCTATTAACTTGAGTGAAATAATGCAAACATTTAAACTGGAGTGATTAATTCAGCCCTGTTCAGACCTTGTGAAATGCTTAGCACTAAAAGCCAATAGGAAGAAAGGATGGTTGGCACTCTCAGGCCTGCGCCCTGTTTCATTTCCTAGCCAAGTCCTTCCTGCTTTAAGCGTTAACTCAGTGATACAGTTCTCCCTGAGCTGAGGGACATTGTTTGTTATGCAGACAAAAATGTAATGTTGCACCTGTTGGTAGATAGGTAATGATAACTATATGGTTTTTTTTAAGTTCTGTAATAAGACATTTTTGCCCAAGGCTGGCAGATTGAAAATTTGTTGGTGTCTTTTCTCTCAGCAAATTGGACTCAGAATTTGGAACTACTACCTTAGTACTAGGAGTTGCCAAGTAATCTGTGTTGATAAATGAGTATCAAAGTTCTTGGCAATCAAGAAATGTAGAAGGCAATTATTATTTTTTTAAGGACACAATAATCATGAACTTTTTTTTTTTGTAATTACAGTCGAGGTCATCAGAATCTGAAAGGAGCAGGATACTGCCTTCTGCTCTGCAGTCTCCACTATTTAATTTTATAATGTTCTATATAGTTTTTTGAGAAATCTTCATCTCTTTGAAAAAAGACCTTTAAGCTTGATAAGACCTTGAACTGCTTGCAAATCTAATGCGGTATTGGATTATCTCTTTTGTCTCCTTTCTGCTGATTGGGAAGAATTATTTGTCCCTGAATACAAGGACAGTTCTGCAAAACTGACTGAACAAATGAACCAGTAACCCCAACCTGTATGTTTATCTTGAGTATAAGAAAAAAAAAATAGAGAAAAAAGCTCTCTGCGTGTGTTGACAGAGAGGGAAGAAAAAAAGATTTTTTTTTTGTTTGTAAATTGTCTTTGACATTTTTGAATAACTAATACTCAAAGACCAAAACTAGAAATATTGCCTTAAAAATAAAATAAAAGCAATTTAAATGACAAATCGTAGTCAAAAAATCTTAGAGTGATCTGGAGACTGGATGGCTGACCTTCAGAGAAGCCAAGATGCAGCAAATAGGCATGAAGAGTCAAGGGACTGGAGCAGGTTGGAGCAGGCATGCTCAACATTGTGGTCACGTCTCTGTGATTTCTCATGGTTGCCAGCCCCAGAGGGCAGTGAAAGCCACAAAGCTTTTGTGTTGCTAGTCGTCTAGCAGCACCAGCTGCTCCAAACTGGGAGATGTGCTGTCCCTGAATCTGATTAATTTGGCCCAACATGCATGCATGCCTTGAGATGTTGTATACTAGAAAGCCACAAAACTTGTGCGCCAAGGTCTTAAAAGATGAAAGGAAAGTTTGGATAATTTTATGCTATCGTAGTTATACTTTGTTGCAAGCTGCTTGAAACCTACTTGAAATCCTATTTACTTAAGTGTGAGTCCTTCACATACTCAAACCATAATAATAAATTAATTAGTGTCTGAGCCGTAACACTGGCTCACAATTGTCCATGCTGTTCAACAGTTTACAGATTGTGGTACAGATCTGGCACAAGCCAGAAGCACAGTCCCAAATATCTGGGCATGGTTTGGGTGATACCACAGGCGACACGCTATTCCCAGCAAGCAGTTTGGATGGCACCATCCTGTTTGGGCTGTAAGAGTAATTAGCTCTGTGGACATGTGTCTTGCCATACCAGTTGATTTCAAGCCAGAAAATGATCCCCAGTTCATTCAGCTTACTGGTATAGTTATAGGTTTATGGGTATGGTCTGTGCTCAAAAGTCTGATTCTCCTATTTGGCAGCTTCCCTGCATTAGCCTACCTCACTTTCTGTACTTTAAAACCGATTGCTACTTGAAATCCTAATTTTGAGTTACTGGTTTACACAGTGGCTTTTAAAAACTTGAACCTCAATCTCTTAGCTGTCATTGTGAGAAATTTTGTTGTGTTGAAATTGCTCACTCTGTACCACAGGAAAGGAGGTGCTAGGTGTGTCAAGGGAGGAGAGCATGAAGAGTACCAAAGCGTATTTGGAGCACAACTTCGGTTCTTAAAATCTGAGAGACCAAGGATTGAAACTTACTTTCCGTGATCAGGAACACAAGTGAGAAGAGTTTTAATACTCAACTGAGAGAAGAAAGCAAGACTAAGAGCAAAACCACGAAGAATAAGTTCCCTGTGCATCAAGAAATTCTGCATTTGCATTGGAATCTGCTCTGGTGCAAGACATGGGGCTTAGCTTTAAGGCTATGGTTTTCAGTGTCAGTAAGAAAAAGAAATCTGAGAATCTGTTATTTCAATAGTTTTAGAAGACAATTAGACTGAGTAATATTTCTAGAAAAGTTTATTATGGTGATGTAAGAAATCTGTTTTAAATGGACAGAAGTGCAGTTGCTCAATATTTTCTAAGATGCATTGGAATTCTGTCATAAATTGATACTCAATTTTTAGCTTAATTATTTATGCTTTTTTATTTAGTGTTGCAAGAAGCAAGCTAAAAATAGATTATATTTTAAAGTTCAATTAAAAAACAGCCAAGTGCTTAGTTCCAAAAATTCTTGTTTTAATTTTAGAGGAGTAGGATTTTCATTATTTATCATAATTTAGCTTATATATACACTGTAATTAAGACTGATATGCTGTAATCTGTCTGCTTCAAATAAGCTCCTAAATCTCATAAATTAGATAGAATCCTGTTTACATTTGTTTACCAATACTGATATAAAAAAAATTGCATTTTCAAAACAATAATATATCTGAATCCACCAGTCATAACACATCTTCACTGGGCAGAAGCACTGTTTTTAATAATCTATCATGAGCTTGTTTTCTCCCAAAGATATGCACAAAGGAAGTGAAATGTCCGAAGGTTAGGTGAAATTTAACCTTTTACCAATAGATCCAGCTTGCGATCCGAACTAAATGATACTCAACTTGGCTTTGCTTGAAAATCTGCAGTTTTCCTTTTCTATCACTGCATGCTGCTGGGTGATAACATAATGCTGTAACTATTAGATTTAGTATGCAAGTCTAACAGACCTTTTTTCATGTTGAATAGTTGTAGTTCCTAAATATAGATGATACAAGAGATTGCGAACACTACACTGGAAAAGGTCAAACCCTTTAATGATGATGTAATCAATGTCAGATTTCAACTGTTAGGCAAGAGCTGAGGCTCCCACAAGTTGTGTATTCATCTTGCTTTGCAAACGAGCAGAAAAGTACACAGGTGTAAATACAGAGTGGACAAAGGGAGGAACTGAGGGATAAATATTCAAAAGGCATAAAGTGCTTAAGCCAGCGAAGTCACTGATAATCATATAGCTAAGGCTGCTTGTGACTTTTGAAATTTCTAGCTCAAAGTAGTGTAATTAGATGGGACATTGAATAAAAAGTGCAGAGAGCTCACTGCATGTATTTTACACATGAAACAAGCATTTCTGAATTTTACAGTATGTTAAATATATGAACCTTACATGGGAAAGATGTCTCGTCCAATTTTTCCTTCTAAGGAAATTTCTGTCAAAAAACATTTTATTCAGCACTTCAGCTATTGTACAATCTGTTGAATTTGAATATTTTTCTGCCACCTTTAATCTCTTATAGAACATTGCACAGGACATTAACATTTGCAATTTTTTTCTAAAAAATCTAATTCCAAATAGTAGGGTTTTTTTATTTGTTGTGAAGAATTCTGTTCATCTAACAGACGTCTAAACATCCAGAGAATGGATTCTCCTGTTTATTTTCCTGTGTTGCAAGATGAGATGGCCGACACAACACCATTCCCATACTTTACCTCCTGTACTATCTCTTCTGCAGAGTTCCTTTTACAGCAGATTTTTCTTCCCATATGCCTTCATTTGCTTGAACTTTTCCACTTGTCAATTTAAGAATCCTTTGTCCTAATGTGGCCTTTTTGTAAATGACAGTACCTAGCCTGGTCTCAGCTACCAGGCGTCAAGTATATGTAGTGTTTTCTCCTTGTTCCTGATGAAAAAATGACAAATTATCACACCTACGGACTATGAGCTACGTTAGTCATTGTTTTTTCCTACTCTGCTTTAATTTCAACTTAAACTTATTTAAGTCAACAGAGTTCTGGTTAAAATTTAAGTAATACTGTAAGGAGACAGGCTCAACGGTTTTATCAGACTGCAGTTAAATCATATTTTTAACCTGAATTAATATGTGACTATTCCTTTAAAAATAGGATTATACTATTTTCAGATTTGAAGAATACATATAGTATTGCTTAAACAGACTTCCATACACACTGCAATAAACTAACTAAACCATATTTTGTATTTCTGATTTATGAGATACAAATCTTCATTTGAAAAAGAACTTCTGGGCATCCTTTTAAACCTTTATAGCACTTCAGGAAAAACTTGTCAGATGTTGAAAGGAGAACAAAAATAAGTTATGACACTTACAGTGCAGTATTATCTTTAGTTACACTGCTTTACATGCACTTAAAAAAGAATAATGCAACTATGCAAAGCCTTCTCATGGAGTATACAGCATAATTTTAGAAAAGTCTTATGAAGACCATCTGACTTTTCATTAGTTATGAAGATTTGTGTATATCACTGGACACATCTGAATCATTGTTCTCAAAATGCTAAGAGGCCTGGTGGTTGCACCACTTTAAATCCACCTGTTTATTAATATCCATACAGAGATTTAGTGCTCTTGTACCTCTAAGTTTCCCTGGACATATTGAAAAGTTTTAGCAGAAAAAGAGTTGTTTAGTTTTTTGTCCAAAGTTTACGGATATCTGGCAGTCAAGCAGGAGCAATGGTGTCTACGGTAAGTATAACGCATGCTACGAAGAATACAGGTGCATGCACAGAGCAGCATGTTGCACTGTGAAAGCAGCACATCCTAAAGGCGTTAGGCTTGTTATGCAGAATATCCACTCACACTTGTCCCTTAAGACTTCTGAAACAGCAGTACATGTGCCTGAAGTGCAACACGCCATTCGCTCCAGGGAGCCAGGGGAGAGCTGCCCTTCATTTCTACACCATGTTATGCAATGGCTTGAATGAGTTAGACCTCACTATTAAACTGTCGAATATTGGGCTATGAATACTGAGAGAACTGATTGAAATATGCAAATAAAATATGTGTAGTAAATAAGACACTAATTGATTTTTTTTTTCCATTTTGAAGTTCACAACATAAGGCAGTGCCTTGTCAAGAAACTCACTTGTTTGCCCTTGGCTTTATCATTTGTGAGAGTAACAGCGACCCACATTGCACAGGACTGCGAACACCTGAGGAGCCCAAAGCACAGCCTCTCCCTGAGTGCTCCCGACTTCCAGGTAAGTTGATGTTCAGTTTAGATGCAGATCCTGGAGTTAAAGCTCACCTCCATGGAGAATAATGTTTGGTCTGGGCTTACAGTGAAAGTATCCATATAGTACATAAAATATTTGCAGTATGTGCTCAAATGCAAAGCAACTGACACTCCAAATTTGTGGAAATCCAAATATCAATTCTTATCCGGAGTTCCTTAGGCTAGGATTATCTTGAAAGGCTTAAAGAAATATTGTGTCAGAATTGAACACCAATAAATGTTCAGGACAGAAACAGCAATGTCTGTCCTGACCAGGTAGTTAAGCGTGTAAGATATTGCGAGCTCTCATATGTGCACTAGGTGGCATATAATTAATCGATTATTTTAGTCTGTTTGAAATTGTAAATGCAAATTCCTGAAAATAGGCTTTAGGCAAATAGTTTTTAATAGAAAAGAGCAGAATTTAAGCTCTTGGATTTTTTCCTAATATTTTTATTACTGTGTGCTTTTTGAACTTTGTCTAATTTTATATCTTGCAGAATTTTCCTCATGCAAGCAGTAACTAGAAAATACCGCGTGACTGTTCACATGACTATTCTTGTGAATACTTAAACAAGTTTGTGCCCGTGTTCTTTTCTCCCAATCTTTCCCTTCTGCAAATATTTCTGTGAATAAGGCTAATGTTAGGAATGCTAATGAAAATAATTATTTTTAAGAGGATTAGTAATTTTTTTGGCATTTTTGATTTTGCACTGTACCATAAATTTGTTCTAGAATTTGTGATTATTTAGTCAAAGAACAAGGCAAATTATATACCGTATGTACAAGAACAGCAACTCAGACTTCCTGTTACTGAATCTGACTACACAAATAATTCTTAAGATCATTTTTTGAATACTCTCTATTGATAGCAACTGAAACAAAATGAGGCAAGACCTACTACGCAAAAGGATGCTTTATGTATAAGGCTGAATTCCCAGAGCAAATGACTAGTTATTACCAGCCCTTCCGAACACACATTGTACATACACAGCCTCAAAACTGGCCTTGGGTGTCCGTTAAGATTAGAACTGCACAAAGCTGTACAATCCAGAAAAACGTAGAAAAAGCCAACAAGGCTTGGCAAGGGACCCTCAGATGACTAAGGAATAGGATTTTTCTGACATCCAACAGGAGAGATCTGGGTTAGCACTAAACTGATAGTATTCACTCTTTATTGCCACAAAAAGAAATGCATTACATAACTCGGTTGTGATCTATTCATTTCCATTTTAGAAGCAATAACCTCTCTCAGCGTCTTGTTTTGGATTGTTTGGGGGTGGGGGGAGAGTTCCGTTTGCCAAATGGAAAATGGCTGCACAGTTTTTCTACAGTTTTCTTACAGATCATTTCTTTCCAAAATATTTAAAAATATTGGGTCACCCTGTGCACTTTACTACTGGAGTAAGAAATATAGTTAGAGCAAGCAGTTTAGTGAGGCTGCAGCATAGGCTCTGCAGGACCGGCATCAGTTGGCGCAAATTAGAGAAACATAAAGCTTACTGTGATTTACATTGCAGAAACCAGTGCAAAGCTCCCCTTGTCTAATGGAAGAAATGCCAAAATGGCTTAGAGTCACCTACTCATCTTCCTCACAAACAGCAAAAGGCTGGCCCATTACCACTGGCCCATTACCACTAGTGCCGTGCCGTATGTGCGTTCCTGGGACATTTCACTTCAGATTAAGTGGTATAGATCTTGGTATATTACTTCAAAAGAGTTTGCAGAGTATAAACATTAATACATTCATTAATAGAAAGCATAATACAATGCAAATACAATTAGTTTAAAGCCAATTTATATTTAATGACATAGCAGTTATCAAAACACAGTTACTCTAATTAGATCTTTATTCAGTAAGGCAAAGAAAGCATTTGCTCAGTGCTTCACAGGATGAGTCCCAAAGACAAACATTGATTTAGTTTTTTTCTGGTTTAAGCCGAGTTTCTTATTTACAGATACTCAGGAAAGAAATGGGATTTTATTTATTTGCCTTTTAATAAAGTCTCTCAATAATTTTTGCACAATAATACCAAAATCCCTCCATTATAACAGTTTGTGAAATTAACTGACTTATGGTTGTGAAATTAACTGACTTAACGGTTATCCCATATTTTTGATATATGCTTCTTCTATCCATCCTTAGTCAGTGAGATGGTTCCTGCTACAAACAGGTTTACAGCTTTTTCCCATATCTGAAGCCACTGGCTTGTAGTATAAAAGTACATAAAACTTTGTAAGTATTTTCATAGTAATTTATTCTGTCTTACATTTTCTTCACTAAATGCAAGTAGGCCTTCAGTAGCAGCTCAATTTATTGTAATAAAATTAATGATCAGCCTCAACTCAGTCCCTGCGAAGATTATGGAGCACTTCCCCTTAAAAGCTGTTTCTAAACACATGGAGAACAAGAGGGTAACTGTGAGCAGCCAGCGTGGGTTTATAAAGGGCAAATCATGCCTGATTGACCTCTTTTGAGCTGAAGGTTGGACTAGGTGTCCTCTGCAGGTCACTTGCAGCCTAAATTATGATTCTATGTTTATATTACATGGTGCACCTTGCAAGCATGAAGACTTTAACGAACACTGCATTTTTAACAGTCATATTAATTTAGGTAATTAATAAGCACAGATCTATAAGATGGCTACTATGATGTCATTTTATTTCAGTTATTTGTGTGCGCTTGAAAACTTTTCAGACTATGAAAAAGAACTGTTTCATTGACTTCTACTCCAGGCTACAGACAAAAATATATTTTATAACTTCTCTAATTTCTCACTGAAGCGTTGATCAGTGTGTTTCTTTCCCACTTCTAGGAGACAAAAAGACACAGCATAACCTTAGCTTTATTTGGAAGTATTATTCTAGTTTATCAGAAATAACCCGTCCTGCCAAACTCATTTATTAGCCAGGTGTGTGTACAGTGCAAGAGCCACTCTGTTCCAGTAGTTAACTCTGCCATTAACTACTGTAGTAAGGAACATCTGTATAACAAAGCCTTCCTACCTGGGGAAAAGACCATCCTATGTGAAATAGATAAGAAAAGGAATCTCACAGTCCTGAAAATGGGTTCATTGTGTTAAAGATGATGGGCTATAGAAAAGAGAATTCCCACTTTCAAAAAATAAACAATGAATGTATTCCTGAAATAACCAACTTCATGGTAAAGTTGGAAATAAGAACCTCTGCTATTGTGCAGCATAATATAAAAGTAAAAATCCTCTCCAAACAGGTGACCTGTAGCAAATTGCTCCCACCTTTCTTCCCATTCTGGTAATATTTGATGCCTATCTGCATCAAATTTGCAGTTTTAAAAACTCCATTGTGAATACTCTAAATTGCTACTGAGCAACCTTTCTAGTACAACCAACATGTACTTCCTTTCCACATATGTATAAACATAATCTATTTATAGATATGCACCTTCAGTCCTGCCAGTGACAGTTTTTTTTCCCCTCACTAAAGAATAATGGATTTAAAGTTGATTATGACTGGCAGCCAGAAGTCCTATGGAATAGTTGTGGCAGCCGGGGATTACTGAGTCATGGGGATGTTGTGGTTGCACACCTGCTTTCTCGTAAGTACCACCTCCAGCTGCAGAAGCACAGCAACATAAAACAATGGAGAGAGCCTGAATCTGTGCCCACAGAATCCACATGTTCCAGGAAAAATAATAAAAAACACTTTAAATTAGTGTACCATGACAGAAGGAGCTGACTAATAGGATTACAAGCTAAACATTACAAGAAAGCATGAAGTAAATTATAAAAATTTTAGGAACTGAAGTCAAGCCTTTTAATTTTTCCTATAAGCTATTAATTCATTTATTTATTTTACATAGCGCCTTCTGTAAAAACCTGTTAAATAACAATTAGCAGTCTCAGTCTGTTCAGCTAACTAATGTACCCAGATTGCAACACTCCGTATCCTACCAGTAGTATAGGATTTTTTCTGTAACAAAGGACACTACCTGTAGAAAAGGGAAAATTGGAAAGCTCTCTAAAAATTGGTTGTTTTTAGTAACTAGAAGCTTAGGAATGGAAATTTTAGACTACACTTTAAAACATACAGTGCTGGATTCACAGGACATGCACAAGATACTAAGAAGACTTCAGTTTATCGGAAAGTGAATGTAGAACTGTGGCCAGTGCCTTAGCTGACTACAAAGACCACTTTTCTTTCTGGGGTGACACTACCAGCATTCCCCATAAAGCACGCTTTCTTAAATTCTACATTGGGATATTTTGCTCATGAATGAGCCTGAGACTTTAAGAGCTTTTCTGTGTCAGGTTGGTCCTTTTTGTTCCGTCTATAGAGGCTGGAGCAAAAGACTCTTGTGCCAGCCAAAGCAAAAAAAAAAAAAAAAGCATTTTTATAATCAGAGTTAAAAAATCCAGGAGGCAATTTTATATAGTAGCACAAAAAAAATAAAAAGAGAGCCCAGTAAGAAGTTTCTTATTTGTAAAATATGTATAACTTCAAAGTGCTCTTCCCTCACTCCACTCTACAGTTTGAAAATTCTCTTATAAATGGCATGTTTTGACCATGCTTTGTAGCTTCTGTGAAATCTAGTTAAGTTCATCTTTGACCCCAGTAAATGTTCCTAGCAGAGATTATGATTATATAATATATATATGACACCATATATATATATATATATACACACTATCATTATAGTTCAATAGTTGTAAGTTTAACTCATATAGTTAATATAAATAGTATCAAGCAACTATATAAATAGGACAAACTATTGAAGAACTTTTCTTTTTGAGACAAGCAGTCTTAATTCTTTCATATCAATAAATAAAAGGTGAGTGATAATCGTACATGACTACATTCCAAGGTTATTGAATGTATTCCTATTTCCACCCTTATCATCATTGTTGATGGCAAAAGATCTTAATTGCAGGCAGCTTTCCTGACAGGAAATTACAGGTTTGTAATTTTTTGTCAAGGTTCTGCACCTTGTAGCTTGACTGTGTGCAGAACAAAGAAGGCTTGAATTAATCTGAATCCTGCCATAAATTACAAATGGCTTTTTGAGCTTTCTGTAATCCATCAGATGATTGTATTTAATGTTTTACTATAAATCTGACCAATGAGTTAAAATCAATATCATTCTTGAATCTGCTGTTAGAAAAGCCTCATGTAAAGTTCCTTTCTCACCAATACTTTGCACAGTGATAATGGTAATGCTATGAATGAGGGTACAAAAATGACTTCAGAAGTTGCCAGCATGTATAAAAATGTGATTAGAAATGCTTGTCTGACAAAAAAGAAAAGGAAAAGGAACCTATTGTTTTTATTTAGAAAAGCTGAATATTTGCTTTTCAGCGTGGTCAGTGAGACTCCCGAGTTCCTTCCAGGATTGCCCCATTGCCTACATATGATGAAAGAAAAGACAAAAATAATCTATATTATTTTTCCAGATTTGCTTTTTCCAAGATGAAAGGAAGCTAGGCAAAAAATTCCTTTTGTCCATGGGCTCCGCAGTGAGGAGACCATTTATTTATTTTCAATGTGTACTCTCAAAGCTGATGGGCAAAGTATTGTTAAAATGGAGACTGTATCCCTAATAGTCATTTAAAAGGCTTGCATTACCATTATCTATACTGTTTGCTGGCCGTGAACAAAAAAACATTGGTCATGAAAGAAAATCACTTTGTTTCAAATCCATTCTTTTATGCCTTTTGGATTGAAATCCTATTTTTGTTGACCAGTATTCTGATGATTGTTCATGGTTTTCAGTTAGAAAAACATGGTCACTTTTGTTTTTTATAGCTCTGCCTTTCACATATCTGCCTCCTAGAACTCTCAGGAAACTGAAGAATGCCATGGTATGGTAGAGAATTTATGTGTATACTGGGAATTATTTATACTGAAAGATTTCTAAGCCAATATCAGAAAATTGAGAAAAATATTGACATGAGCCCCAGATTTCTCTTGTTTATCCCTCATGTTGTTAGGGAAATAAGCTATTTTCTTCAAAGCGTAGAATTAAAACAGTATTTAAAATCCCTGTGAGGGCCAGAAAATATGTCGTTTCATTTGACTACAACCACCATTCCAATACTCACTATAAAATAGTGGTTCACATGACTAAAACAGTGAAGAGATTAATTTTTTACTACTTGTATTGGGCTGACAAACAGAAAAGATGAACGTAAAATGAACTGATTAAATTAAAACTTTTGATTAGCTCTTCTAGAAAGAATTAATTGTCTAGTTATTATGTCGGTATACATGTGTGAAGAAAACAGGATTAACGTACAATTACTTTATCACTATGCTACTTCTGTTGGTACATCAAAATATGCAAATGGATTTGCTTTGTTTAATTCTCAGCTTTTAGGAAATCAGCAAGAATGGAAATCAGAGGTCCTTAAAGGAATTAAGAGTCCTTAAGAAAATAGCCATTAATTTAGGGGTGCCTACTTCTTGGCTCAGGCTTGTTTCTCTCTTCTTTCAAACTCAGAAGGACACTAAATTGTTGAAAACAAGCCTTATGTCTACAGAAGAAGAAAGATGAGCTGCCTGCAGACACAAGTGGAGGATGCCAACAAAGCTCCTGCTTGTTCATACCCCCGAGCTGCAGCAGGCTGCCCCTGCCTCCTTCTAGCCACATTTGGTGAAGCCATACTACGGACTAGGTGAGGTGAACTGATTTACCTTTAAATATATATATGCATAATTTTTTTGCAAGTTATTTTAAAGTCAGAAAAACCCTTCTATCTGATTCAGAAGGCAACCATGAAGCAGCGATGCTATTGTAATTGGTGGGAAGGAGGAGGGTGACACTCTTCAATAAAGAGGAAGAAGAGGGAGAATAGGTGGGGATTTAAAGGCAAACACTCTGAGCCAGCATGATAGCCCAGAATGTTGTCTGCTGATACCATAGCCATAAAGAATAAAAGGATGCAGCTGGCCCAAACAACAGGCTCTCTGGGATATACCTGATGCAGGTGGGTTGCCAAGGCCTGAAGAGAAATGAGGCAAGCATACAGATTATGCATAATGTTAATACTTTTCTCAGGCAGCTCTGCGCTTTCGGGTAAAGGGATGGCATTTTCAAATGAGTTACTGTGTGCTATTGTAAGTATAGGGTTGCAGAAGGGAATATGACATATGGCAAATACACCAGTTAGGTCTCAGTGGTGAGACAGCTGGAACTGGGTGAGAATACCTTTAGTTTTGTCAGTCTAAAAAACAATTGAACTGCAGCATTCACTAGAGGACAGGATTAGCTGCAGATCCATGACACCACTCACAGCTTTGCCATGAAAGGGAACAGGATGATGGCAAAGCCTTGTGATCCAAACTGAAGACAGATGAACCAGCAGCAGAAGTAGCACCTGTCGCGCTCTAGAGACCCGTAGAGAAATAGGGGAGATATCAGAGCTGCTGTTCACCCCAGAACCATCACAACATGACACACTCTTCTTCTTATGTAAGAAAATAATTTGCACAGCTAATGATTCTGTCTATCATGTCTTTAATAAAAGAGCAATAACAAAAACTGTGGGTGTACTATAAATGGAACTTATACTACCCCCTCATATTCTTCAACAAAATCCACACAACGAGCAAAGTTCTGCATAGCTTTGCAGGAGGCGCTGGAGTAGAGGCAGTCGTGTGTGTCACAGGATGAGCAGGACGTTCTGAAACCCAACGTAAACAGCCTCTTTCAGTTTCAAAAGTTTTGTTCTCTACTTCCAGCACAACTGTGCTCCCAACTTGACTTGCTTCATACTGAACTGCTTTTTGGTATGGGCGTCAGTGGCCCCTACTGAATGGGGTACATTCCATATGAATCAGCAGCAGTTCCCATAAGAACCTCTGTTGGCCAGAGTATGCCCTTACTCATTCAAGGGCAGCAAATAGAAATGTAAAAACCTTGGAAGGAGACATACATACAGCGTGCAAATTATGTTCACCATTGCCATGTATAAACTGGAATTAAACAGGCTGAAATCCTTCCATTTACCTTACCTCTTAAAGCTAAAAGACAAGTAGCACATTCTGCTGAAATGTTGCTAATCAGCAGAGCTGTTGTTTTCAAGCTGAAGTCTCAGTTACTTTGAAGAAGGCGGCTCTGTTAGGTGGTCTTAGGGTTACATGTCTGCAGCTCAGCTAACTACTGGTTATGTAAATACAGACTTGTTACAGATGTGGTTCTTTGTAATGGCTTGGCAGTTTTGAACAACTCTTATTCCTTTTAGAATTATTTGTGCCTCTTCACTTTTATAACTGTTCTGATATTTCGTACTGAAAATACTGCCATGACCACAGTAGGTAGAAACAATAAATTGATGGTAATGTCACTGATGTAGCTGCAGGATAAACTATAGCCATAAATTTGTTCAGAAGTATGTGGTATATGCCCTTGAACTGCTTATTTAATAGTCCTGCTTATATAAACATTTTGCTACCTTAAGTTGGTCTCAAAAATTATTGTTTTGGAAATATTTTACAATTTGCTGATCACTCCGGAAAAGCAATTATTCATTCATTTTAATTCAAACAATTCATAATATAATATGTTATGTTTTATCTTAGACTAATAGGCCATTTGTTGTATTTATTTGTGTTTACAAAATCAGGATTGCTATAGTGCAAATGGTTAGATTTTGAGATTTGAGATACATACTTTATAACTCTATTTGAAAAAGCCAGAATAGCTATTGCTGTGCACATTACTATATTTCTTTGTGCCCTAATGAAGCTGTCTAAAGATGTTAGAATTATGGCCAGTAGGCTCTAATATCTCTCCAAAACTAGGATAGAAATTTCTAATACATTAAGAAATAGAAAATAATGAATACCATTTTCCTAAAATTCACGTTCAGAACAGAGAGCTAAAAGGATCATGCACCATATGTTACCTTGAATGATGCTTGTGGCTTTACATTTCCAAACAGTACATGATGTACATGATGCACAATGAGACTACTGTTCAGGCGCTTAACAGGCAGAGGATTAAACACAATTCCTGTTAGGAATCAGAGTAATAACAATTAACACATTTCCTAGAGGGGAGCAGCGCAGATGAGGAGGTCACTACTCAAGGGAATGAGGAGAAGAAAAAGAAAGTTTTGCCTACATGATGTAAAGGTGATGAAAGTTACTTTACACTGTGTTGCTGGTGTGTAATTTTGGACAGTTGCCCAAACTGGCACTGGCTGTAGTCCATTTTTTTAGTTTCGAAGCAGCACTGTAGGATTGCAGTTATTTGATACTGAAGTCAGACAGCAGGAGAGGAAAGAAAGTTAAAGGCCAGAAAAATTGTAAATAGAAAATAAATTACACTTATCAATATCACCTCAGAAATTCCACACAGTTTATTTTTCTGTGATGCACTGTACATTCATCCTATACCCTGAAAGAGTCAAAAAGTCATTTCACAAGATAGAAAGTATGTGAGGTGTACACTGTGTTTTACAGGTTATATTACACTGATTAGAGTATAAATTTTTGAAGAATGAAAAACATAGGAGTCTGAGATCAGACAATATTTTTGCTTAATATTGAGAACCTGAATCCTCTTGGTTTTTAGCTCTCTATCAGAGCTGTGTGGAATGGAAGAAGGAAGGATTAAAATTATCCTTTCAGGAGGCTCTTTGATTACCTTTGCATAGAAAGGACTGCTCTTCATGCTGCTCGTTTTCCTGGAGTGTGAGCAAGAAACAGAAAACAGACAATGGAAAGAATCATATTCCATGTCCTTTTTTTACTATGAGATCAGGCTCTCAGGAAATTGTAAAATAGTCATGTAGTGGAATTTCAAAAACACCTGATCATGCCAGAGTCCATGAACAAGCTAAAGTACCTCAAAACTTCAACATTAAAAAAAAACCAATTATTTAAATGATACAGACTGGACCTCCAAAGCACTCCAAGTGTCTAAGCTAAACAACAAACAGCTGTTCACTGGGATGTGACTTGCACAAGACTTAGTATACTTAGCAGCATTTAATCATGTTAGATAATAACCTTTTCAACAAGTGACAATTGACAACATGATATAAAAATCCTTGCAAATTTTTTTTCATTACCAGATAATATTTTACTCGGCAGGGGTGACAGATGGTTGTAGTAACTTGTGTCTAGTTATTAGTCCTGAAGGAAACTTAATGACTTGCAAAAAAAACAAAAAAACAACAACAACAAAACAGAAGCAGTTCTGTTTCTTCATTCCTGTCTAACAGTTTAATTTGTTTCTATAAGAGTCCACTTTACTCTCTTCATCTTCCATTAATCTCTATTTATCTTGATAAATGGATGAATGGTGTGGTCCCCCACTTTCAAATGTCAGAGACAATGTAGATTGTTAGTCATTTCCTATACCAAAAACGACTACATGGATTTAATAATTAAGACTATCTGACTGAACTATTGAATAAAACCTTTTTCACATATGTGTACTAATCGCTTCAAGCAACACTGACCTATTGCCTTTACATGTTTAGTGGTTTTTAAATTGGCCTTCTGATAGATGACTAATCTAAGGTCACATTTGGTGCTTAAGATACATTTTTTCAGTGATAAGAATAATTCATATGTTGTCACTAGGTATTTTCAGTATTTCAGTCTGTATTTCATGGAGATCCCCATCGAAAAAATGCTAAGATACAAGTTTTATCTTCTGTATTTTTTTACATTAACTTGTTATACAAGATTGTTCAACAATGCAGGTGTTAAGGGTTGTGTTTCTCTCCTAAAATAATACTAGCACTGGTTACTAGCCCTTCAAATGCTATATATTAAATGTCATCATTTACCCTAACAAAAACTACACATCCCTGGAATATAAAGACTTTCTAAACAAAGGTCATCTTTCTGTCTGTAAATGTATTAAAGTGCACAAGAAAGATGTCAGACTACGGGGGTCCGTTCATACTGATGCCAGTAGAGACACTGAACAACAATGCAACTTCCCCTCTGCTCAGGTCTGCATTACAACCCCGCAGAGAAAAGGATACACTTAAGAGTTATAGCAATTACTTTTTAGAGTGAACTGTGCCCAGGAAGGCTGGTAAAAGGAGAAGAGGGAGTCTGTTGCAGAAGGAGAGGACTGACCAGGGACAGACCTTTAGAAATCACTGCTGCTTCCATTCTGGCCTCTTCTTCTGTCTTAAAACCCTGCACAATGCCATGTGAGTTATGATAGTAATGTAGGCATAAAGTAGATATTATATTAGTTCCCTTCAGTTAGGAAGCTGGAAATTATCTGACTCAGGACAGCTGCCTTGAAGCTTGACTGCTTGGAATTTAAGAGATTCCCTGATCAGGCAGAAAGCTGCAAAAGAAAATGAGATTCAGTAAGTCTCACTGGTGCAAGGGGATGTCAGCTGCATATAAGGGATGTGCACAGATGATGCTTTTACAGCATTGACTATCTCAGGCTTGACCAAAAGCTGCCACTCTCAAAACACCTCTTTTCCTTGACTTTCGATGAACTTTAGATCAGGCCCTTTGAGATCAGATGTAAACTAACAATATTGCAGTGCCAAGACTGTGTAAGGTCAGTAGAGAAATATGATCAAATGTATCATTATAATACTTAGCAGTTTGTAAACTCATTAACATTTGTAGAGAATTATCTGTTTTACCTGTGACCTATAAATTCAGGAAAGCTCAGGAGAATTCCTACTCTGAGAAATGTTGGTAGCAAAGATATTTTGGGGGAAGTACGATGAAACCAAGTGATATAGTTTAATTGAAGTTGCTACTGTCATAAAAGTTTCCTGGGATGCAAATGACAAGTCGCTGTGCATATAAACAATTACAGGGAATGCACAGAGTGAGGTTATGGTTTATGAAATTATACAGGAAAGTGGGAGCTGCCTAGGTTAGCAAGATATTGCCCACATATTATAACACATTTCATACAGTAGAGGCCATTTATAGCAATAAGAGGATGGATGATGCTAATGTCCCCAATTCCTATTATGGTAAATGTTCTTTCCAATCTGAAAGTATTGAGGGGAAAAATATAAAAATGATGGGTTAGATCAGTAATATCAACTGCACAAAAGAATCATAAGTAGACACTGGAAAGAATACTGGAGGACAGAAGCAAGACAGGCATAAAAAGATTTAGATACTGGGTAGAAAACTGTGAATCTCTAGCCGTGGCAGAAGGTGTTGGAGAGTCAGTGGCCATTGTCTCATGTCAAAGGAGACTTTATATAACGCTCGTAATCTTTTGTGCATGGAAAGACCATTTCAATTAAGAAATAAAAAATCTATAGTTTTGCTAATATATCAGAAATCAGAAGATCCAAAAATAAATTTAGAAAAACTAAAGATTGCTGCTAGCTTTTGTTGAATCATAAATCTGTAGCACTGTATATGTAGTATTTAGAATTCATTGTCACTAAGGACTGGCTTTAACTAAAGGAAAGGCTGAAAAAGTCTTTTGAATTTCTATGATTCACACCCTTGGTCTGTATCTCTTCAGCCACAATGTGCTTCAGAGCAGCCCCAAGGCTATGCCAGCCCTCCTAGTTCCTAGTGAATTAATAAACTACCTGCTCCTGCTGTTATAGGGACTACGTCAGCAATGCCCTGTTCTCCCTTGTCAAAGGGCTGCAATCCCTGGTGTTGGCTACAGCACCTAAAAAGGATGGTGGACCCCTTGCTGCCTAAGGGAACTGCTGGGCAACTACACCAACAGCCTGGCCCTTCCTCTCAACCCAAACCAAACCAAGCAATTGGGCAGGAATGGGCCTGGCAATCTGTTCCATAGTTTGTATAAAGTCCACTGTGAAAAGCTGGTTCATGTACTAGCCAGGACCAAGCCAAAATATTATGGGTCAAAGTTAAGACTGATGATTTTCTTCTGGGTGTTGGCACTTGTATGTATAATTGTGGGAGTAACACAAAACTATAGTTAGGTATGAAGGTTATATCAATGTAGCTTTTGAAGTGCATATTTATGAAAAGCAAAAGCCCCAAATAATTATACCAGGCATCCCAAACTGAAGTAAAAATGTTGTGCCATACCAAACTACCATGTATTCACTGCTTGTTTCTGTTATGGTATATATATATTACATTTACTACAGAAGAACTACCAGATTTTAGGAATCATTTCAACACCTTTTAAAAAAATAATTAGAGCTCTAATTAACAACTGAAACCTCTCAAACATCCTTTTACTCTCAAGAATAATAGTATTAATATGTGATAGCAGGTTGGAAAATGCTGTTAGGAGAGGATCATAGTTTGGAAAATTAGAATAGATCTCAGAATTATTTGGCAAAAGGCATATGAGTTGATCAGTAATGCACAAATATTTAGGAAATTAACTGATGTTCTGAATATCACTACCTATATGTGACAGGAATTTGTTTGAGTGCATATCAAAACAACTCTGAAAATGTAATTCTGTCTCTCCTTATTCAGCCTTTGGCTTCACTGCTGAAACTTGAATGTACAACTAGGGTAGGGGAGAAACAGGAATTTCCAGCGTTGACATTTGTCCAGTAGGAACTAGCTGGAGCTGCTAGCTTATTTATTACACATGGACCATTGAACACCAAGCAAACGCTGCTCTCTCCCTTCTGCACCTTTGCAGTTTCTGTTGGTTCCCTCTTATAGTTACTTATCCTATTAGCTCAAGGGAAAAGATCTAACTGCATTTCCAAGAAAGTGAAATCGCCTATGTACACTGTTTCCATTAGTATTCTTTTTCTCCTTTTTTTCTGCTGTCAGTTAGGGTTTAGCAGAGCACTCAGAAACTGCATAGTTTGCAATGTTGGTTTGTATTAATATATGATACTGCAGCAAGTAAAGAAAAAATGAAACAGCATTTATCTCCAGAATTTGTCACTAAGACACAGCCTTAAACACAGAGGAATATCAGCAGTTTGGCTTCACAGCGCCCATCTTAATTATAGGAACTGCAGGGTAAAATTACAGGACTTGTGTTTTACAGGAGGTCTGTATAGACCATAGAACTGCAGAACTTATCTCCTCTTGAAAAGCTATGAATCCACATGGTCCACGCAGCTGCCCTGCACTCTGCAAGCCATAGCTCAGAAGTGTTTGGAGACGGAGGTTGGCCAACGTGACCATATTGCTGGTGGCTCAGTGTTACGTCCATTCGCTTTTTCCCTTTCTTCTCCCGCAGTGAGGGAATGTGGATACCACAGAGACTGCTTTAGCCCTAAACATGTTGTAACAACAGTGAGTGAGAACAGAGAACAGGGGCACACCACCTTATCAAATAGCCAGGTTGCTCTGCTTATCACTGAATTAGTTCCCCCAAGGAATGTTTCCACCTAAAAGTAAGTCACTCGATAAAGCTAACATGCGTCTGTTTAAACAACCTTTATTTTTGTTCCTTAAGACCAACTTTGTTCATAAATTAAACATTTGCAGATAAACACTCTCACCTCTGTTTTTAGCAAGTCTATCTGTTTAAGCGAGCAGGTTGCTGACACCATTAATAACACTGGCAAACTAGTTTCTTTCCAGAATATTTAACACTCAAAGGACTGGAAATCTAGCAACAGACAGTTTAGGCTGCAAACTGACAAACTGGTCGCTGTTATACTCACTATGGCTCTATTTAAACTAGAGAACCAGATGTGGAAAGCTCCATATTCTATTTAATTGCCATACAGTCCCTCAAGGCTTTAGTTTTGTTTTTTTTTGTTACACAATGTTTTTTTCAATATTTCCATTTCAATAGAAGGAACTTTTTCTTAATATTCAATTGTATATTTGAATTTTGAGCCATCATTGCTAACTAAGCTAATTTCTTTAGTGAATTGCATACAACTTAATTAATTAGCTTAGATAGTCATTTTATGTTTTTAAACATTTCAATATTCTTATTCAAACCATTATAGTTATTAGAAAATCTCTGGTTCTCCCATTCACCCCTCCAGAAATGAGCTCCTCATTTCTAGTACTCAGAATGAGTACCAGTTCTTAACCTTTTCAAGGTGTTTATTTTAATGACTGTTAACCTGGAGTTGCAAAGAAACTGAAAAGTGTTCTCCAGTCAGAAACTACAGCCCTGGCAGACTGTCAAGATGTTCGTGACCTCTGTAAATCCTGAAGGTTTTGATCAGCATTTGCTTGTCCCCAGTACTTTGTTGTTTCTGTTTTTAAATTACATCTCAGAGTACCCGAGATATGTAGTAATGTTAAACAAAGTGACATAATAGATTGTTACAAGCTTCCTTGGATTATGTGATATCTTGATTCTGTAAACAATAGTTTATAGTATTATATTTCTGAAATTATTATAGTATTATGCTGATACAAATTATAGTGTCTCATCAGAAGCATATTTGTTTAAAACAGCGGATGCAATTCAAAGACTGTCAAAGACAATGAAAGACAATACCTGACCCTTACTGGTTTTGTATCAGGATCAATATGCTATTGTAACTTTCACAATGCAATTGGATCTGAAGATACAAATTTCTTGACTTTTCTGTAGCTGTAGAGTTAATTGCTATCATAATTATAAGGCAATGTAAATAATGGGTGAAGAGATCGTTGTGCTGCTGCTGAAGCACATTTGTTTGTTTCGTAATATGCAACGATGAGTTAGTTGAGGGAATCATGTGACTATAGCCATGCAGGAAGTGCACCTCTCAAAAGGCATTTTTTTGTTGGTATATTCATATAACAGTGTATTAATAAATGAATAATTTCTTTCCTCACTAATGCTGAAAGGGGAAAATGTGGACTGCTTAAACAGCTGAGGAGAAAATGATTTTTGTTGCTATCTGGTTATTACCCTTTTGAGTCATTGTAAATGACTGTACTGATAGTATGTACTATACACATTACATATTACATGGCATAGGTATTATATGGCGTGTATATATATGGCATATATATATTAATATAAGTCTATATGCATTATATGCTGTGTATATTGTGGCAGCTTATGCATAGCTGATCAGTACATAAGGGGCCTAAATTAAGACTTAATAGGGAGACAAGAGGAACATCATATTCAATCATAGAATGAATATAGAGACTCAGTATCTTGAGGTGGTAAGAATGTTAAGGGATGTAAGAAAACACAATTATTCACTTAAAAAATTGTTATTCTCAGCCAAGCATCACAACTTCAAGCTTTTTAAAAAATCCATAAAACTTATTCAGCTATAGATGGTGTTGAAACTGAGACAAATGTATACTGTCTATTCCTGTACCACCTTTCTGGCTCTTCATGCTGCAGTGCCTTTTTAGCAGTGAATAATTTTTTCCATGCATTTCTAAGTGTTTTCATTGACTGTTCTTTTAATTAATGGTTAGTTTTAAGCAAATTTGACTTCTTCTATAAGTTACAGAGCCTGAGATAAATTTACGTATTAGTGATCATTTCCAGAAATTAATGTCAGGTATTAGGTATTTCATTTCTTATCTTCTGGCAGATAGATTTTTTTCCAGAATGTTTGCCTTGTCACTGACTATGGCATAGTTTCATTACAGCTGTCAGGCACAGAAAGGCAGAATCACAAACATGAAGGAAAGAAGAGATTTGATCGGAGAGGAAGAGATCAAGTGAGAGAGAGAGACAGACAGAGAGAAACAGAGACTGAGCTGAGACAACGGCATCATCCAATAGATTATTCTAAAAGTGGGGAGAGAGAAGCTTTGCCTGGGCTGCTTTTGAGCCACAGGTAGGTAAATCACTGAATTATTATTACCATTGTAAATTGAATTTGGCTTTCAGGCTTATTTTTGCCTGCTTTTTCTGATATTATTTATCCATGACTTAAAGAGAAAAATAAACAATAAAGGATGGTTATTATCCAAACATTTACAAGGGAATCAAATTGATACAATGCCAAATGGTTAGCCCAGGTAAATTTCCCATGGGAGTAATGACTCTTTTGCAGATACAGTTCTGAAGGTTTAGCCAGCTCCATAGGCAGCTCCAGACGTTACACACTACCCAACTCTGAAATTGTGATTCCTTTCTCAAAGAACATCCTCTGGAGCATTTTAAATTTAATCCACCCTAACGCTCTCCATGCGCTTTCTGATAACTTTCTTGTGAAGCGTGTTTCTCATTGTCATCGTTTATGAAGTTTTGCCTGTAAGTTCCTTTTGACAGCTTTTCTCATCCCATAGGTTCAATACATCCACTCTGAGCAAGTTAGCTTTTCGTGTAGCTTTTCTTTATTCTGATCCTCATTTGTCAACTGGATTCTGACAGGCTTGCTGATATTGTAGACTGTAGTTTCCCAAACCTAGTTTGCTCTGACCAGTATTGATAACAGTGGATACAGCAGTAGCAGCAGTCTTTGCTATCCAATTGTAGATAGCTAACCATAAATATGATAATACAGAATAACTGTATTGCTGGAACAGTTCCAGCTCTGCATTGGCTTTTGTAACACCTTCCTACAACATGAAACACAACGATAATCCAATGCCCAAACTCAGGCGCTCAGCTTGCATGCATGCAGTCAGACTGACACAAACTCAGACTGGCTTCATATGAAACTAGCAGCAGCCTTAGGCCCTCACCATTTTTCATATGTAGGGTGTGTCAGGGACTGTTTCAATGCAAGAGGAGGGCTATGCCTTTTCTAGCCCTGTATACTACCTAAAAACATTCCCTGCCTCATTCAGAGGGAAGCTGGTGAGAAGGATAGGGTTAGGAGCTGCCACAGACATAAATCCACAAGACAGAGCAAGCAGTCTGCATACCACTTTCAGTTATTTCACACAGGTCACATCTAGTGAGCTCTGTTGCTGTAAGTTACTATGAGACTATTTTGAAAGGATTGTTCAGAAAGTAGAGTACTGAACATGACATACTGGCTGCCAGAATTCAGTCATGTCTCTGATGTTGGAATATGACATACATATGTTCTAGTTTTAATTTATTCGGGTGATAGTTAAGACAAAATTATTCCGCTTCTGTTAATTCCTTTAAAATTGAAAAGACTTTTCAGAAACTATAGAAGAGTATCTCAAAGTTACTAGATCACGCTCACCAACTTTCCGAGTGCACTGATCTCAAACTCTATATAGGCTACATGTGGAGAAAGTAAATCCCAATTCTAAATACCTAGATTTTACACATAGGGCTTATGCACATATGCAAATATGCCCATGTGCAAATATGCACATAGGACCTCTCCCTCTGCAGTCTGCTGGTTAGCCTTGGGTTGCCTAACACCAGGGGTTTTTCTTCCTTGAAGCTGTGCACCTTCTCGCCCAAGACTGTTGCAAGCCATAAAGGAGGATTAATGCTGCATTAACTGTTGTGTGGATTTTCAACTTGCAAACTTCTAGCATGCTGTTAATATCATGCAAAGAAGAAATAAGAATAATTAGCAATTAATAAATCATTTGCCAAGTTTTGAGCTTGTATTTTGCTCTACGATAGATCTGCTGGTCTTCTGACATACTCCCACTCCCTTCAGACTTGCGTATACAATTAATTTAGAGACTACAAACCAGGCATCGTCCTTACAGAAAACTTGTGTGATCCATATGGAAAGATATCCATAGATTCTTCTATCCTTCTTCTCTTGTTTTCCTGGCATTCCCAATCTTTGATGACTAAATCTCCCTATTTGAAGATTAGAGATGTTCAGAGCAGCATCTCAATACTCATTTGATTTATGGTGACAAATTTTGTGCTAGCAATGCCCGTTAGCATTTTATTGCAATCAGTAACAGTAAATATATATATACACATACATCTATATATAAAAAAAAAAGCTGACTCTAGATTTATTGCTTTTAAAAGAGTCAGTTTCTCTGATCACACTGCCAACAGAAATATCAAAACTAAATTTGATTGACTGGGGGTTCCTAAGCCTGGTTTGCTAAGAGAACAAGGCTTATGTTAGGAAAACCAAAGGCTGACGAAGACAAAAGGCTGAAGGACGAACTCTATAGTTCTTTCTTTGGTTTGTTCTGTTGGCTGATCAATCAGTATATGTATACCAGAATGGACAACTCTGAAAAAGCAGAGCATGTTATTTTTTGTCCAAACAATAATCAAGAAAGGGAAAAGGAACCTGGGGGATGTATGGGTTAATGAGATGAAGAGGGGCTGGATTGCAGAGGCACAAACCTTCTTATTCCTGAAGAACAGAAATGACAGAGGATGAGGAAGAAAGGGGAAAACTATTATCTAGTAGATAATTTCAGTGAAATAAAACACTAAGTCACAGAGACCAGGTTCTCAGGGACTACTTGTCTTCCTTGCTAAAAAGGTTTGGGTGATTTTGATGATTACAAAATCTGAACATCTTTTTCTGTGCATAGGGCAGATAGGTGATTCACACTTCCCAGCATAACTCTAGCTCTGTTCCTTTTATTACAGTGCTAATCTTCATCCATGTCTCTTTATCTGTAGAAATTGTGGAAAGGCACTATCTGTGAAATACGATGTAGTTGCCTAGTAAATATTTCAAACCTGGTTTTTACAAGTAAATGTTAATGGTTCTAAAATGCTAGACTATCACAAAGCAAGATCATCATATTGTAAAGTGTGTCATTTGCATGTACTTGAACAGAATCCTGCAGCATTGTGTTTTTTTCCTATTTTAATTTGCTTCCTCTGAGAGGAAGTAGGTCTGATTTATTTGTACGTAGTTATTTATACTGCTTTATAAGAAGTGTAGAATCACAGCAGGAAAAGGAAGTATATAACGTACAAATCACAGGAGAGCAACACATGAGTTAGTTAATTCTTAGATGGGTGTATGAAATTATTAATATAATGAACAAGTCAAAGAAAGAGTTACACTAATAATACTAATTTTATTTTATATACATAACTCCTGTAATATATTTTTTAATGTAAACATCTTCAAAGAAGTACAGTCTTACTTTTAATATTCCTCAAGATTCAGAAGTTTCTGGTAATTGTCACTGCTTTCACTACAAACGTTTTACTAAAGCTTAGTCCTTGGAGAGTCTGTCACCACAACTGTACCTTCAGACAACTGCGGAATAGTACGCTGGGCTCCAAAGGTAAAATTTTAGTTTTCTGGTTTTGGTTTCTGGTTTTGGTTTTGGTTAGTTTCTGGTTTTCGCAGACACAAGATAAACTAGAGTAAGAAGATATCTATTCTAAGTGGATTTTGCTCATCATAACGCTTAAAGAGATCTTTATTTTAAGTGAAACTTCCATGCAAAAACCTTCTGCAAATGTATTATTCCACAGAGTATATGCTGATTTTTTTTCCTGATTTTCTGTGGCTCCTTGAAAATCTTTGCTGGGGCCAATTAATTTATTTCCAAGGAATATATTCCTATTCACAGACCTCTTTTCTTAAGTGCTTTTGAACAGCAAGAAGAAAAAGCAAAAGCCTAAGAAAAATAAAGTGTTAAATTAATGGGAAAGAAGTCATCAATTATAGCAGTAAATGATTTTGCTAAAAAAAATCCTTCTAGGATTTCAATTAACTAAATAAATTGTTTAATGGTAATTCAGCTACAGTGACTATAACTATAAATTAAAACTATTCTAACTGAAATGGTGGTCATGCTTATTTTTGACAAAAGATAAGGAATGTTTCCTCAGAGTACTGCTTGCTGTTCAGAAATTAACTTGAAACTTTAAAAGAAATCTGGATCACTCCAGGAGAAATGTAGTTCTCTAACCCTGCAGCTTTGGAAAAAAAGAGAAATGTTTTAATCAATTATTATAAATTCAAAAATTATTCCTTAGACTTGGATTAGTCATTTGCTGAAGCAGAGCAAAGCTTTTAGAAAATAATCACGTTGCTGATTCTCAGCCCTGCCCTGAGCATGAATTGCTCTGCACGTTGCACAGCAGAGGGAGAGAGGCCTTTTACTCCTTCCAGACCTCAAATGTATAAAAGTATGAGCAAAAATATATAAACTACCAGTGGCTTCCTCAGTTTAACTCCTGGATGAGACTAAGGCTGAAAGTACTACTTCTTCTACTGTTTATAAAATTACTGTTCATAGGCCCCATTCTTTTTAACATTGGGATGCACAGGAATTCATTTAATAATGTGTTTCAGAATGATAGAGGCATATTGTTTTACATGAGCCAAATCTACCTGGCCAGACTAGCAGACAAACTAGTCTGTTTTTTTGCCAACTACCCCCTCCCAAACATGTTGACTAGCATCCCTCCATACCTGGAAAGGCCTCAGTGGAAAAAATTCTCCCCGTTCTCAGCTCTCTAATCACATGGGGTTCCAGAGAAATTTTAGACCATTGATGTAAGTGAAAGCTGCCACTTGCAATTCTAACTTGTGCCATGGTTCAGTGGCTGAGAATTCAGTATCTACAAAAAACTCCGAGAGGCCCGTTTTGCATACTGGGGGGTGACAGCAGTTGTTCAACTACAGCAGCTGTGCTGCCAAAGGGGAGGAGCATGGAAGAACAGCGTGAAAGGTTCCCTTTCTCATTTGTGCCCAGAGCATGGACATTTTCCTCATTTGCAGAATCCTGAAGTTTTCTGTGGTCAAAACTCAAATGGAAAGAAACTGTAGCTGGAATCCACTTTTAGCCTTCTGGCTTCTCAAAACACTTCTCAGGGGGTCAATCTGATAAATTATTCAGTAGTTTTCACTGACTAGCTTATATTACTCTTGGCGATGAACGTGCATCTTTCCTTCTCCAATATTAAATTCTTCAAGATGTATAAAGATTTTTTTGAAGCCATAAAATAAACTTCCTGCATAGCTCTTTATCTTCCTACTTATTCAAGATTAATACAAAACATGAATTCCCCTCAATAAGGTATGAATGAGTTCCTAAGTGAGTTGCAGTGCCACCAGCTGAAATCCCTGAACCGGTAAAGACAGTGAATGCTTTCCTGTGACTTTTGTCTGATCCAGATTTCATCTAGTTGGCTTAAGCTGGCCATTATTGTAAGCACTATCGAAATCCTTCTGTTGTTGCAAGTCTCACAAACTGTGCCAAACCCCATCTCTAAACTGTATCCACAACAATTCTGTAATTTATGGCTGAAAATAGTTAATCTTCAGTGCCCTGTCAATAATATGAAGTGATACTAGACATTTGGAATATTTGTGATGTTGTTTCATACATTGTCCAGAATGACCCACCGCAGACTTTCTAAAAGAACAAAAACTGGCATCATCAAATACAATTTGTTGTTGTAACAGGCAGCAGAAGAGACAGTAAGAGGAAGCACAATATTTGTCCACATGCGTGTGGAGAATATGCTGGGAGAAAACAGTAATGCAGTTCAAAAGGGATGAGGACTGATCAGATTAGCCCTGGAAGAGCAACGCTCTACACAGGAAAAGCTGTTTTTCCTGGCTAATACTGTAGAGCGTAAAATGTGAATACAGTAAGAGCAAACTGTTCAGGGTAAAAAACACATCTTCTGTGCTTGAGACATTTGGTTGAGGACACTTCCAGCTAAACAAAGTATTGCTAATCACAATAGTGATTAGCACAATAGTCACAAAGTCACAATAGTGTCCATATTTTATTATGTATGCTCTCTCTCTCTTCTGTTGATGTGTGTGTGTGCGTGTGCGCATGTGTGTGTATAAATAAACATAGGTGAAGACTGCACTCCTTTTAATAAACGAATTGACAGTAAAATGCAACTAGATTATTTCAGATTATTTTACAAATTTTTTGCAAGTCAGAAACATAATTATAGCCTTAAGCTTTTTTTTCTTTCAGATCCTGTAACATAAGTACATGGAAATGTGTTTCTTAAATGTATGAGTTAATGAATTAAAAACAAAACTATTTTACTGAAGGATTTTAAAAAGCTATTTAAATGTGGTAACTAAAAATTAAGGATGAAATTTAATAGTATACCTAAGAACAGATTAAAATCCATATTGTAATCATCTGTGTCTGTTAATGTAGTTTTGTATCATGGTTTTAGAGATTTTAGAGATTTTTTTCAACTATTGTTTCTGTTATCCAAATCAGTAACAAAGCCATTTCATAAAAATATTAAACACAATCAGCTCCCTTCCTGGTTTTATTTTATGATAATAAAACTAGAGTCAGAGGTGATGTGTACATTTCAAGGAAAGTTATGATATAAAGCAGAGAACATAGAACGAAACTACTAAAAATCAGTTATGATTGAAATTGTAGATTGAAATTTGTGAAAATAATATCTTTCACTGAATAGCATGTCACTATGGCCTAGCAATACTGGGATGTGTATTCCTAAGTTTTTTAATGTGTGCAGCCCACCTCTTCTACTTTATTTTATACTCACTGTACTGATTCTGGTTGGAAAAGTTGGTATGATTGGATTAAAAAATGAAGAGAGAAGTAATTTTATGGAATGTTAAACTTCTGATAACAATATTTTAAAACCTAAAATAGTTTAAATAGTGTAAAAGTTTCACACAGCCAGGCTGATTAAAAAATATGTAGGTTTAGCCGTGGATAAATCGATTTGTGATAGTTTATGCTTGGGCTCCCATAGCCTGCATAGGTTTCTTGCATAGACAGAAACTGATGTATTAATGAATTTATGTTTTTATCATTTGTGTTATAAATCTATGATTTTTGAGACAAAATATGAGGGCGGGAGTTAATGGATTTAGAAAGATGATTAAGCTGTAAGTCAACAGTTAAAAATGATATTATTTTGGCATGGAAAAGGCAAGTGCAGTTTGTCTGTGTGATGGTGTTGGCAAACCAACAGTGAAAGCAAAAGGTACTTTTTGTTTGCCTTTCAGTGAGGTGACTCATTCCACATTAAAAAAAAAAGGTATCTCAATCTCTATCCTTTTCATTTTAAGGAGCCCAAATCTGGCAGAATACCATCATAGAAAAGGTTGATTTTTTTCCAAACATTGTTCCTATTGCTTTGTCATACTGTTTTATATACATCTATGAAGTCAATTTTTGACGTCAAGTATCGCAAAGACGTGAAAGATCATAACAGCCATGAAGCATTGATAATGGATCTTCCTGACAGCTGTGGTAAATAGTGGGGATATTTTGCACTGGAAAATATTCAACATTAAGAATACTATTAATCAATGTACCCACCCAACCACAAAATACAATATTAGATAGTAAATAGTAGTAGTATGTAATGGAAATAGCACCTCATGAAGAAAATTTAACAAGTAAAGCTTAGACTGTAAAGTGTCAAAACAATAGAGGATACATCTCCTAAGCATTGCCTTTGTTTTCAGATGACTATCTGATGACAGAATACATCCAATACCTGGTAACAAACATCTGTAGGACTAAACCCATATTAAATAACTAGACTGATGGTATGGCAGGAGAAGTAGAATAACAAGGGAAACAGATAACTATTTTCCAAAGTCAAACCACAATTAAATATTGAACTTTTCATCTTACAGATAGCAAATACATCCCTGTCTTATTGGGCAACATTTCAAAGCACTATAATCTGCACCCCAATGACAGTAAAATGAGTCTCACCCGTTATAGTGTGCTTTACAAGTTTACTGTTCAGTGACTCAAAACCTTCTCATATCATATTCTATTACTGCAATGCTCTCTTCACTTGTGACAACTTTTGTTTTACTAAGTAATCATTCAGCCTTTTAAACTACATTATAAAGTGTAAAAAGATATTATAAGTGTAAAAAGATATGCTAAATAAGCCTTACTGACATAATGTTAATTGTTGCCACAAAAGGATAATGTTAGTGATTAAACTGTATTTTTCACAAATACATTTTACATTGCTGAATATTGTTGCTAATATATGTCAAATTTACCTGAATTAAAAGCTAACTAGAAATAAATGACAGAATGTCAGACAATAATCTAATATAAATATTCTTATTGCACAATAAATGAAGTAAGAGCAAAAAGTTCACATTGCTCAGACCTAATAGAAATGGTTATATGGAGCAGAGCTCGCGAAGACCTAACCACTATGGTTCAAAAAAAACTCCACTGACTAGAGTTACAAGAAGGACATACAGCATTCTCATGGAGCTCCCAATAACGTCATATCTAACAAAAAATATTTTAGAGTCAAGAAAAGACCCACTAAACATATGGAATGACTTTAAGTTCACAGCTTTATTTGATTACAGACTCAGGATGCAATTCTGCAGTCCTCATTCGTGCAAAATTTTGACTTTGCTCTTTGCCTTAGCTGATTTTTTCATTTGCCAGGTTAAGTCAACAGGATGATTCTAAAGGCATGGGATCAGTCAGATGGTAAGAGATTTGCTGGAGTTCTGACATATTACACTAGGTGAGATTGGTGTATTTATTAACGAAAAGCTATTGTGTATATTAAATACTAAATATTCAAATTCATCCAATATATATGGTGTTTTTTTGAACTGAATGAAATGTACTACATTCAAAGCTGAACAAAATATTTCATTTGTTTTACAGTTTTATCTTTCCTAAATAAAATCAGAAGCTGTCATTCTCAGGTCATAATTAACTTCCTTGAAAATACTCACTGGTTTTTCAAGAAGGTTCATAACATCTTCTCATAAATCAGCATCATATACCTGAATTAAAATCTGAATGTGGATTAGTAACATTTTATATTAATGACTGTGAGGCTAAACACACATTCAGAACTAATTAAACATCACTGTCTTGCAGTGACTGACTGAGTTGCAAGTGAAACAGATCTTCAGACTGTAAGCTTATATAGGAAATTGTGTTTCCAGCATGGAAGGTTTGGAGCTCTAGTATTCATTGCTATAGCTGTAATTATATTAACAAAAATTCCATCACCAATTTGCTAATGCTTTGAGGGTTTATTGGATTGCACAATTTAAGTTGAAGTCAGTATCTATGAATTAATTTACACTGGTTTAAAAAGTGGTCTCAGGATAGTTGTGACAATGCAGCTTGCAGCTTTTAACATCAATCAGAAATTATTTTTAAAAATGCAGTATTTCTTTTGACAAGAAAGATGGTGATGCTGGTGTGGGCTTTTTCGTGGATGGTTAGTTTGATAAAGTGTATAATTTAAAAGTAGATTTTGTCCTCTTTATTGTACATTACAATCAAAATGTAATAAGCACCCCTCTCCTGGTTCATTTAACACTACTAGCTTTTAGCTCAGGAATTATCTAAAATAGCTAATTTTTTGGAATAGTGTTAAACTGCTGCCTGGATAGATCATAAAAACCCCAATAAAATGAGGTTTGCATACTGGCAGTGAAAACTAAAGCTTTAAATGGAAACAAACTCCCCCTACATACTGACAATAGTCCCTTCTCTCTGTCACAGTATTATAGTTTCTTGCGAGATAAGTACATCCTCCAATTAAGCTAGCCATTTTACTCTCCCTCATTCTTCACTGTCTCAAAGCACTCCATCAGCAGTACTTCTTCTCTTCTCCTTCTGTCACTGTGCTAAAACTATCTTTTTCCTGGCTGAAAACTTACCCACGTGCTCCATTTTTTCACGCATCAAACATGGCTGGAGCCTTGTCTATAAAGGTCAGCTTTTCTGACTGTGCTTGCTTCTAAGCAAAGAAGCTGAGCAGCCAATTAAAGTTTATAAGGAATACAGTCCAATTCCTCTGGGCTAGACCTCTGCACATAGCCAGGCCCAAAAAAACATTTTACTGTAATCAAGCAACCTGGATACTAATGAGGCCACACATAGGGTGATGTGCTCAGTTCTTTGGATTTTTTGTCCCTTTATCTGATGAACAATATTGTTCAGATCAATGAAAGTATAATATTGCAGTAATATTTGCACATTCTCTATGACTGCATCTTCATTATTATGCAATTAATTGGCCAATCATTAGTATGTAAATATATTAGTAATGTTAGTAATAAATTATGTAAATAAATTATTTTTATGTTTTATACACTTCAAGAGCCTTGCATTTCAAAGAGAAGTACTCCTCTCTTAAATGAAGTTTCTTCATGAAGCCTGTATGCTTGTTTCCAAAGAGCAACGGTAGGAATTATGCTTAGTCAATGAGCTAAAATAAATCATCTGATACAAGCACATTTATTTTGTTAAACATAAAAATAATTAGTTTGCCAAAGAGCAATATATTCCACAACAAAAAGCATATTCACTAGAGATAAAAAAAGACTGCAAAAATTCTTGCAAATTGTAACTGTATTTTCACAAGGTCAGACTAGTGATAGTTTCTCTCACTGGAAAACAGAGGCTAAGCTTTTATTTACAGCAATAGGGAAAAGAGCTGGAATACACAAAACATAATGTGTATTCTAATATGCAAAAACTCCAGAAAGTACCTTTCTACTTAAATGTTTTTCTCAATATTTTCTTAACACAGAAACAACAAAAGTTAGCTTTTCATGAGGCACCATTTACAGAAATGTCTTAGCTTTGTTTTCAGTGCGGTTGTATCCAGGAAGTATCCAGGACAACGGACAATCAAATGCAGCAACAAACATATTATTCCCTTGTACACTTTTAAGAAGAGAAGTAGTCATTTTAATCGCATGTGCTGCAAATGCTTGGCCAGTATTAAGACGCGATTTGTTACAGTGCAGCAGAAAGTATTCTGGACTGGTGTGTTTGCAATTCACTTCTTTTTTGTGTGTTAAATTAAAAAGAAACAACTAGCACACGTATCTGTCTAACTTAAAAGCTAGCATTTTAAAACTTCATAATGTAGAATTTGCTTCCCTTTAAAGTCACCTTTACTTTGGGAGTCTGTATCTGCCATAAATACTTTAAATATGAGTGTAAGGCTAGTTATTACAAAGGAGATAGATGGTAACTGAGCTTTTACTGATCATTAAGAGAAGTGACAGTGGTTATCACTAACATTAAGCATTTGTTTCACTATGCTGTCACAGATTATGAATTAGAAATCATAGTGGTAATCACGTTCCAGAAATGAGGATGTAACTACAAAACCTCCTAACGCCCACTGCAGCAATGTTATAATCATGACAAGTTAAATAAATTGCTGACTTCTAACATAATAAGTAGCAAAAAAAAAAAAAATCTTGAGTGCTGCTGCTGCTTTCTTAAGATTCATGAAAGTTAAATAATAATGAACAAAACAAAACCCAAGTTTTGCAAGAAGGCTTGCTTTGGTGTCATGTTTTTACTATAGCTTCTGAACGTCTGTTTCTTAATTTTATGTAACATTGCATGTTAGGAAACTTGAAAGCTATGATTATTGGTAGATAACTGCTTGTTTACAATGCATCATTCCTTGCTAATGCATATAAATGAAGAAAAATAATGGAAAATTTTTTTGTAAAGTAATCCTAAGAAAAGTACATTACTGGAGGGAAATTACGACAAGTAACAACCACAAAGGACAAAGTAGCTTTTACTAATAAGCATCTAGATTGTCAGGATTCACAGGCGCACAGAAGAAAGCCTGTCTTTTTCTAGATCCACCAAAATGGATATTCTTTTCTGAATATTAGAACAGAAGGGATGAAAAACTAAGTAAACTCCACTTCTGTTGACCGCAAAGCACTAAAAAGCAATCTGCAGTTTTGGTCTCCTGTTGGACGGCTAGTTTTGGCAAGTAGCTGTGCTAACTGCAGGCTACTCAGAAAATCTTTGTTCTTTGGTAACAAACAGTCTAGAGAGAAAATGTAGTCATTTTCAGTGTCAGAGTATTCCATTTTGACAGAGCTTCCCTTTATAAAACATTTCCACTATCAGTTAGCAGCATCAGCAAATGGGCACTTCACAAGGGCAGAAGGGCCAAATGAATGTTCAAATTAGAACATTTTTAATAACCTTTGGCCTTTAATAGTTTGCCTTCAGTATTTTGAAAGACGCAATACAAAAAATGTACAGAAAGCCTAAGAAATGACTCCAGCCTCATCACATTCATGAACTGACTGTAAAAAGTACAATGTCAGTCTCAAGTTTTTTAGTCTTAGTTTGAGAAAGCTAGTAGATAGAAAGTAACCTATAAAAGAGAACTTTAACAATATATATGTATGTGATGATATAATTTTGCACTGTTTCATTTTCTCTGTATAAGTAAAGATTTGGAATAGATTTTCTACGAAAGCTGTAATTCAGAGTCTGGTTTATTTGCTTGTTAAAACATACCAAAAAAGCCTGTCGCTTTTCCAATGCTATCAGTAGGTAATGCTGCAGAACTCGGTCAGAACTTTGTCAGAGTTCTGACATAAAATGTCATAAAATTTCAAATTGCTAAGATACTTGACTTGGAAAACTTTTTCTAATGTATTTTTTATTTATAAAGATTATTTCTGCACCATAAATTCACATGCATTCAACAGACTGTAATTATTTGTGCTGTACTGGTTAATTATATAAAGTCATTTACTCATGTTTTATATGAGTTTATGACAATATAATGGCAACAAAAACAGAATAATGATCTATTTGCTATGCAGTAAATGTATATAGTAATGGCTATAGAATGCCTTGGGTAATTTCACCACTTGAAGATCTGCATCAAACAACCTAAAATGATTGACTTCATCCAAAGTTGATTGAAGACTGAAACAGTTACCATCCTAGCTGCTTGCTTGTGAGGTTTCCACCTGTAGCAAGAATGCCTGAATGGTATGTGAAACAGTCTTTGGACTGCCCCTATTTATTGCCCAACACATTAAGATAACTCCCAAGTAGCACTAGTGCTTGCATGTTGTAAACTGCAGTGGTACAAGAGCTAATTCACATATAATTCGTCCATCTGTGCCAGAGGGCCAACTCCTGAGACACAGAGGTGGTATAGATATCTGGGGCCATCTATAAGTCAACATCTTAAGGTACTATTAACTGTATCTTTCTTTCTTGATTCTGAAACTGTGTGGTCCAGTGAGTTGCATACATGTGCAACAGCATAGAATCAGGCTTAAGTCTGAATTCAAACCAAGAAACTCAAAGAGTTTAAAGACCTGCTGTGGTGTGCCTTATATTATAGTGTATAAAGTATTTTAATCTAAATATCTCAGTGTGAAGATCATAAAAATATCCAGATACTATCAATGCAGTAAGAATATGTTTACTCTCTGGCTCTTGTCATTAACTGGGATTCTGAGTATGTTTAAAATACAAAAGAAGATAAGGATTGTACCTTAACTTCATTACCATTTGGTATCTTCCTTCTTGAAAGCATGGTTACAGGAAGATCAGAGGAGAGCAATCAGCAAAGAGCTAATACACAGAGCGAAAAAAGAGATATATTACATATTCCCTTCCTCCCTTAAACCTTTAGAAGTTCATGACTCCAGGGGGCTAGACCACCTTTCGTTGAGAGAGAAGCATAAGTTTCCCTCAAGAAGTGGTGTGCTGTTATACAATTAGAGATGTAATGCTGCAGTAAAACTATGTATTTCCCTCTCTGCAGTGTGGAAGAACTGCACAGACCCAGGTGGAAGTACTTTGCTGGAGAGCAGTGCAGATAGATTAGATGTCACACTTCACTATATGTGGTATCTTTATTAGAGGGCACAGCTTTTATTCTCTCCTGCTTTTTTTGTAACCACAAGCATAAGAAATCACACTCAGCCTCTACCACAAAACAAACATCAAAAGCACATGCAGCATAAGAATCTTCTTTTTCCCTCGCTGTTTTTATGCTGTTTCCCCAAAAGAAGGGAGCAGTATAATTTCATAATAATTGAATAGTGCAGCGCAAGTAAAATTCTTTTTCCAAATGTAAGCAAATTTTCTGCCTTCTATACTTACAGAAAGATAAAGACTAGTGAGTATACTTAAATGTTTCAAAATCCAAATACCATTGCAGTAAAAGTATATTTGCAGTAGAATGCTCATTGAAGATCTACAGCACAGAATAAAACCATCTATTGCCTAAGAAATATTCCACACCTTTCTGAATAATGCTCTGTTCTTTCATAAATATTTTGAACTTGAATTTATAGATATACCATCTGTAATTTGTGTGTATGTTTGCATATATGTATAAATGTTTATAGATCAATATAAAATATGTAAAATATTTATGCAAATTAAAATCACAATGAAATTGTTCATCACAAGAAGAAAATGTATCTGTACATGAGAAAGATCTGTACTATGGTCTAATTCAAGACTGAGAACTAAGCTGCCTAGCATTTCAGATCCACTAAAAATGTCACCATATTTCCTTTGAAAGTTCAAGATGCACTTTTTCCTTGCCTTCAATCACTTAAACATGTAACAGAGCAGATACAAAATAAAAATATTATTTAAAAGTTAATATAATGATCTTCCTCTTGGGAAAAAAAAGAGAATATGAAAACCACCTGCACCTTACTGTAAGCTTAGCTATTTGTATTTTGGTACAACAAAACACAGAATAAGTAATAGCTTCATGAGTTGAATGAAAACATCATTTAGAGAGAGACAAATATATAAAACAAATATTATCATCCATAACAATGAATTAAAAATAAATTCAATAAGTGATAATTTTTCTATTCAAAATGGCATTTTGTTAATGTTGCACTGTTTGCACTAGGAAATCCTATCTATTTCTAATTCTTAGATAAAGAATATTTCTAATTTACAAGAGCCCATGTACTGCCTATGCTTTTTTGATGTCCAGCAATATTTGTTTCATAATACTCATTTGAGTCCCAGCATTTCAAAATATTTATATAGTTATAATGCAACTTACGTAAATTATTTGGAGGAGGTCTTGTCTCCATGTTTTCATAATGTTGCACATGTACTACAATGTTTAGATCTCTTTCCATATGATCTGTTGTACAAGGACCTTGAGGTCGCATAACGTCAGCAAGAGCTCTGAGGAACAAACAAAATCAGAATAAATCTGTTGCAAAATCTGTAAGGTATGTGCTATATATTCCAGTTTGTTTTTTTTTTTAAGTTTGAGACACAGTCCATTGTAATGTGCACTGAAGAAGTCAGTTCTATTCACAGTGAAGTCAGGGGCTCAGATCTGTAGTGGGACTTCACACCTAAGATTCGTTTTAAGCAGTCTTATACGGAATGCTAGCAGTAATACACAGAAATGCATGAAGTTTTTTAGGGGTCTTAGCTCTGTGGGAGCTTAATCTAAGCTTGCTTAGACTTGTAGAGTTCTGCCATTGCATGTGCTCAGTGACATGGCTGTCTTGGTTAAGCTGAGCACCTCAGCACCTAACCCCTGTCTACAGCCTTTACAAACTAGCTATCCTCACATTTAGACTACCAGCAGGCCTGACAAAGTAGACTTCACAGTTGCACAGAGCACCACACAACTCAGTGGTCATGGCCATTTTCATTCAGAAAAATCACTAAAGATGGAAAGTCAGCTGCTTTTCACATAATAGTCTAGTAGACAAAGCACGCATCATGATCAGGGATTTAAGCTTTTCCCATCCAGAGGGGCAGTTCAAAAATGTCTTTTCTAACCTATCTGAGAGTGTCCTAATCCTTAAGATGGAGCAAAGCTTGGATGGGAACATTCTTTGTCTCTTTGAAGCCAGTTCACAAACAGGATGAAAGCTTTATGGTGGACGAGGGCGAGCAAGCAAAAGGAATCCTAACTGTAGGGCAGGCCAACCTGACACTGGTCGGGGCTTCTTCCTGCAGAGCTGCAGGCAGGAACTATATCTGAAAGACAGCCAGGTTCATCCCACTCTTGGATATGCTCTATGCACTAGTTTCACTACCAGTGTCCACCTATTATAAATCTCATTCTCAGGCACATACATGCACCTATATCAGCGTTCTGAATTCAGAGCTAGTGACTAAGTTTTAAGCTCTGAAACTCTCAGCATGGCAACATCTACGTCTCACTGTGATTCTGGGCTGTGGACATTTAGCATTGACTTCAGTAGGAGCCAGATTAGCCCTTAGGTATATGCGACATAACTAGCTGCTAAACTACTATGTCATACAAAATAATTGGCCCACCTGCAGAAGGTGGCCTTAGGCAAAGGAAAGATATGGCATGTGTTACTCATGTCTTCAGGGTTCAATGCAAGTCTTTTCTATTCAGGTCAGTGCATCACTGGCCATTATTTGCATCCTTTTTTCTACTAGTTTTAATTTTTAGACCACTTGAGCTATTTTTTTAAGGGAATGGATGAATTTTCTGGGCACTGTGCCCAGTTGGTTTAATTTTCTGCAAAATTATATACAGTGTCCCAGATACTGCATCAAGAAAGACTGGCTTATAAATTAATAAATAAATAAAAATAAACACATTCACTAGTGGAAGCCAAGGCAAGTGCTGTCTAGCTCCTCCACTGTATTTCTGTGACATGATGATTTCTTGATCAAGAAGCAACATACTCTGAAGAATGACATAGTAGTTTCATTTAAGTTAAATGTAGGTGGACAGACAGAGAGGAATTCTGAGCTGGATCTTGCTCTCAAAATGCAGGAAAATTGCTTTGGTACACATCTGAAAGATAGTAATATGTTTCCTTATGTTTACAGCTAGCATTATGATATTAAAATATTAGTTACAGTTGTGATCAACATGTTACAGAAATACTCTGTTGATACTGTAAAAGGTCAGGAGACAGCAACCAAATGATTAATGGTATCAGAGCAATGCTCCCATTTGAAGCAATGCTTATACAGCAGAAATAGCAGAGCTGGCCTACATAGCAGAAAAATAAAAATTCAATAGAGGAGATTCATGAAGGTATGTAGAAAATGCCGCAAAAGGAAAGGATTACATTAAAAAAAATAGTTTAAAATATGTTTTATACAAAAGAAATTACTGATACAAATATTAATTCCAGAGGCAACTGGGCACATTTCTGTAAAGGGAAGAAAGGCAAATGAAAGTTTCTAACTTCAGTCTGGGAGCTAAACCTGGATGATCTCATAATACATAAATTAGTATTTTCCAACTTTGTGAGAGCAGATTTTTCAAAGATACTTTCTTCACTGCCCTTATTCTGATAGTAAATATTGTTCACTGTAGACTTTAAATAACACCCCGTATGATGCCAGATTAACTACTGCCTGTCTGTGAAAATGCAAACTAAGTCCTCTACCATTTTAGGATGGATTTTTCAAAAGGATTTTAAGGAATTGGCTGTCAAACTGCCATTATATAAAGGAAAAAGGAACTTCTCACCATCAAGTTTTATTTTTAATGAGACAGCACCGATGTTTATACTGGGTTAGCCAAAGTTGTACAGTCTGTTCAGGGGCAGAATATTTTATATAAAAAAGCTTGTCCTTATCTTCCACTGATGTCAGAAAGAGTTAAGAATGTGTAGCAGCTCATATCATTGAAGCACAAAGGAAATGCTGTACCTGCGTTTTTTTCTTTTAGGGGTTTGCCCATGAAATTAAATTGATAAAAGGAGTTTTGTGCCCCAGCACGTGACAAAGTCCTTGAATAGATGTTTGCTTTGAAAAATTCTGCGTAGGCCAACAGACTGTTATGAAAACTTCATGCATTTGTCTCACTTGACTATCATCATACAGATTTTTGTTCGTTACGTGAAGAAATTGTTAGAGCGGGTCCAACTGGAAAATGATATATGTAAGGGGCCTGTATCCATACCTGTGCCATATTTAATGTTTTTCAAAAAAATACAAAATACAAGCTAAACTTCTAATCAGGTAGTGATATCATTAAGTCTTGATATTGGTATTGATTGCAATATTGTAGAAGTGCAGAAGCGTTAGCTATGTATGAGCTACATATGAGTTCACAGCCCAAAAGCCCAGAAGTATCAATAACCTTAAGGAGTTCTTGTATTATAATATTTTGCTCTTTGGATATGTAGTACTATTTTCAGGTGTTGCAAAGCATGTGTAGCCAGGCATCCTTTATGGTTACAAGCTTGAAGAAGCTCAAACACAGGTTATTTCATGAAAGGCCAGTTGTCATACTTTGCCTCCAAATCTGAGTCAAAACTCAATAATTTCACACACAGGATTTAGCATTTTGGCAAGTCAGACTATTTTTGGTATCAGGTACATGCCTTTTGAATGATCAACAAAAGACTTGACTTGTGAGCTCAGCACATTGTTAAGAAAGAAAGAGCTCAGAGGGTTCAAGATATTCAGAAGGCTGCTAACATTCTGTCAGAAGCTCTGCTTCAAAAAAACAGGAGCTATAGGGCATAAATAGTCTTGATTTGTTTACATATTCTCCACGAAGATTGGGGAAGAAGACAAAGATACAGTTTTATTTAAGGAAAACCTCTTGCATGGAAGAAAAGTAAAGCTTTTCCTACAGCAAGGAGACTGAGGAGTTCCTTTCCTACTCATTTTCAAGAGAGAGGATTCTCCACTTTAACTAGTGGAGCCTGGAAGTCCCATTGATGTCATCTTAAGCAGCAAGCACATGCTGCACTTAAATGCCCAACAGAGCTTGTAAATACACTTCAGGAGGCAGATCACTCCCTATTACCTTTTAGGCATAATACTGCCACAGACACTCATTCTTCTTGCCATATCTGATAACATGCACCATCTTATTCCCTCTCTTGGAAGGCAGAAGAGCAGAGGAAGAGTTACACTGTTTGGATACTATTACTGCTTAGTTCTTGCACACTCAATAGCTGAAGGAAACAACTAATTCCTTTTAATGTCAAAGAATAAATTTATAAAGAAGGAGAGCGATATGAACATTAACATGTGATGTCCAGAGGGAAATATGCCATGCAGATTTCATACTGTACTTCCCTCTCCATTTTCCTCTTCCATATTTACAATCCCATACCAACAGTAAGAGTGTTTTCTGAAAAGCACTGATCAGAAGAACTAAAAATAAAATGTCAACAATGTCACACTTTGCCTTTTTCCTCAAAAAAGCAGGAAGTAACAAGCTCCGCCCCCCCCACCAAAAAGACTCTTTTTTTCCCTATATACACTTGTCCAAGAGAGCTTTTTTGCTCTGTGGATTGTTATCACTAAGTAAATGCATTTCCCCAATGCTTTTTTGATTGTCAAATATTTAGGAAAATTCAGTGAAATGAATGGAGTGTTCTTGGTTTGTTTTGATATAACAGGAAATAAGATGCAATGAATGGCTATAGAAACTACACTTGCTAAGTCTTTGAAGTTTCTTTTATTAACATATGATACCACTGTTGCACGCACACACAAATGTTTTACTTCAAATGCAGATCCACTGGTGGCAAGATGAAATAATAAAAGGAATTAATAAGGCTGCTACAGTCTTGCTTCCCATTTATAAGTCAATGTTCTTACTTCCACGTGTCAGGGAATGTCTCTGTTCATATTTTAAGATATTTTTAGTAAATCAAAAATGAAATGCCATAATCTAAACCAGTTGTATTCTGTTGACTTAAAAATCTTTTAGTAAAAAAGTCTACCTCATGCACTGTATTTTTTTGATAAGCTAAACCATCCCTTCCTCTGGTGAATTTGTTCAGAGGAATAAAGACGATTCACATGGTTCATGCATCCATTGGCTAGGTAAGGGAAAGCAGACAATCTAAGCTAAGGGAATAAAAGAAAAATCAGCCTCTGTGTGCTTCTTGCTGCCAGCCAAAATGGAGTAACACATAGTACTCTTGCTTTGGCCTACCTAGCACTTTCAGTGCATTATACTTTTGCTTTTTAATAAGGTTCAGTATAAGAAAAAACATTTTTTCCCCCTGATATTGTAGTGATGGGTATTATAAAAGAAGGTGAATATGAATATAGGCTAGATAGATAGTATTTTAATTCCTGGTACTGTTAACTGTTTAAGTAGATAAATTATTTATTCTTAAACACTGCAGCCTTTTTTTCCCCCAAAACATTAGCAGTATAAAATAAGCTAGGATAGAATATTTTAGTTAAGCACACATGCAAGGACAAAAAGGTTACTTCAATTCTTCATGCAACGAACAGATCTTTAGATTGACTAAGGGATTTTCAAATCTAATTTCTTTTACAGTTAACGGTAAACCCATCATACATAGCTGTAATAGGAATGTGAGAACTTTTTAAAGAGAGCTGTAGCACTGCCTTTTCAGAACATGACTAGCTATTATGTGTACTGAGTGGGTGAATGTTTTTCCATGTGATCATGACTTTCCAAGTTTCTATAATCCTGACTCGAACATTTTCATGGAGAAGAAAGTACAAGATTTCAAACAATGTTAAGTAATCGGGGTATCAGAAGACCTTTCTAAGAACTGCTTCAGAAACCTAATCTTTATGCATACCTGACTGAAGGATTTCAGAATGGTATTCCAATCCCCTATAATGCTATTTCCATAAATGAAGACAGAATATCCTTTCAGAATCCTTTGCACCTGTACTTCAGATAGCATATACACGGAGCTTCTTTAACAAGTACTTCTACTAGTAGAAATAGGACCAATTCAAGCCAGATATAAGCAGGGATGACAACACCTTCACTCTGTCCTGTTTTATGAAACTGTTATGCGCCCTGCCTTTTTGCTTGCATGAAGACGCTACAAAAATAGACTGAAGCAAAGGAGAGCTTTTTCCTAAGGAGCTTAAACTCCATAATTTAAAGAGTATACAATTTAAAAACAAACAAACAAAAAAAAGACTCATGTATTCTTTTTCTCATGTTAATAGTTCAGAATATTCAAAATGACTAAAGGATTATTATACTTTGCTCAACAAAGACTATCTTTGCAGAATTACCACTGACACACAATGTTGAATTGACTAAGGTTTCTGTGATATGCTTTGTTTCTCAGTAGTAAATGCATATCCATATCAGCCAGTTTATAAATAGCAAATAATTGCTAGTGAACTGGTGATGCATTCATAGGATTATTTTGGTGGATTTATCTGTTCATTTCAGGATAAGCTGTTAATCAAAAAGCCAGGCAGAAACTTCAATAAGAAAAAAGGCTCCTGGTGTTGAGTTGATCTCTTGGCTATCTTTCCAAGGTTGATCCTTCATCTAAGCTTTAAAGGTTGTGAATTACACCATTACCAGTCAGGACAAGAGGAAGCTTTCTGCCACATTGCACGTCCAGTAGAAGGCATCCTTTTAATTGCATTTCACCACTAACGTTGCCCAAGATGCTGGAACAGATTTAGAGACTTTAATGGAGATATTTGTCTTTTTAAATGCCTCCTCCCCCCATCTGCTTTCATGTGCCTGGGATTAGCATAACAAATCAGACAGACTGCAAACTTGACAAATGTATTATGTCTTGATTTTGAACTGCTGTGACAATCTGGGTTTGGAGTATGTTGTTAAAGCTACTGGGCTCTGTCCTGAGCTGCCCACCTTCCTATCCACCACTAGGCAGCCAGTATCTGGAGTAGATGGCACACAGCATGCCTGACTCCAGCGGCAGGGGGAGGGAGGGGGGGGGTTCTCTTTGGTATAACACAGCCACTATACTGTGAATACACAGAGCGTCACAAACATATATAGATGACAAAGACGTTCATAGTCCATATTTTTCCTCTCAATAGTATCTGAAAAATGTCAAGAAATTCTATAATAGCTTTTCCTTTTTGTGTCTCCCTCTCCCCCTTCCACCCTAGCTCATTTTCACAGCTCAGATATTTTACAAATAGCTCACACACTTGCAAGGGCTGGGGGAGTAGGGAAGGTCCTGCCAAAACCATTTTGCAGCTGGAGAGGGAGGGTGAGATGACATTTGTTTACATCCTTCAGCTGAGAAGTAAAAACATTTTTCAAGCCTTGAAACTGTTGGAAGAGGGAGACCATCAGCCTTTCTATAATTCAGTGTTGCTGCTCTCAGGATCTTTTTTTTTTTTTTTTTTTTTTTTTTTTTTGCTATTCATGCACATTATATCCGGGAACACTTGCTGGATCTTGTTGGGGAGAGGGTCAGACACTGCAGATAAAAATGGACTACTCTCTGTGCAGGTTTCACAATTATTTCTAGTCTTCCTCAGCATGCATGCAGTTTGATAACCTGGGCTTGGGGAAGCACAGGAACCCTGCTCTCCAAAGTTGGTCTTTCTCTGTTGCTCTGCAGGGGAATGCAGCCTGCCTGGCTGGAGTTGTTTAGCAGGGACACATGGGCTCCTCACTCCTCTTTAGGTGGGTGGGGGGAGGGGACCCTGCTGCTGGCACCCAGCCTTACCTGGACATGTGCTCCCGCTGGGGTCTGTGCGCCTTCTCCAGCCCTAGTTTGGTGAAGATCCCCACCAGCACCATGACTGCCACAACCCCACAGATGATGTAGACGATGAGGTTGGTTTTATCCCTGGTGGGGTCGTGCAGAGGGTCGTCTATGCGGGAAGGAGGCTTCCCAGTGTTCATCCACAGCGGCGTCTCGTAGTTTGTGCAGGTGCTTTGATCCAGCCTCGTCTTCTTGAACTTGCAGCAAAACCTGAAGCCACAAGTGCCGCAGCAGAAGATGAACTCCCCCGAGCTGCAGTTAAAGGGGGGGTCCCACTGCCCCATCACGTCGAAGTAGCCCCTGCAGAAATCCGGGGTGGGAGGTGGCTCGGAGGGGTCTAGCTGTTCCCCGAGGCTGGAGTGGTTTCCTGCCGAGAGCACCACGAAGCTCCCCAGCTGCTGGCCGGCTTTCTCCTGAGCCCGGCACACCAGCGTGAGGAGGTCCGCCACCAAGTAGCCGAAGAGCAGCCGTATAAAGCCTTCCATCCTGCCGCCCGGCCCCGGCTCAGCGATGCCGCCGCCGCCGCTCGAGCTGCTGGATGCTGCGCTGCGCCGGGAGCTGAACATAAAGGGGCTCCGTCAGGGGCCGGGCGTCCGCTCAGCCCGCGCTCGCCTTCAGCACCACGGACAGCCCCGCGCGGGCCGGGCCGGGCCGGGCCGGGCCGGACGGCGGGAGGGGGCCGCGCCGGCCCGCGCCCGCTCCGCTCCCCTCCGCTCCGCCGCGCTCCGCTCCGCTCCGCGCCACAGCAGCGAGCGGCACTTGTGGAGCGGAGCGCGCGGAGCCAGGCGGCGCGCGAGGAGGCGGGGTGCGAGGGGCACCGCGGCGGGCTGGCGAGAGGGGCGTGGAGGGGGCCCACGAGGCGGGAGGGCGCCGCAGGGGAGGGAAGGAGGAGAGGGGGGCGAGCCAGGAGCCTCCCCCGCGCTGCCTGGTGCCAGCGAGCAGGCGCCGGGGGGCAACCCACCTTCCCGCTCTCCCCCGCCGAGCCCGGCGCGCTCGCTCGCACAACTCCCTCAGCCAGCCAAGGCGCCCGCCCAGCCCCGCCCGGGGCCGGCCGAGCCCGCCGGAGGCGACGGCCGCCGCGGGAGAGCGCGGGGGGCCGGACGGACCCGCCGCGGCATCCAGCCGCCGGGGGAGGAAGGGACGGGCGCGGGGTGCAAATCCGCCCCGGCCGGCAGCGTGCGAGCGAGGGCGAGGCGGACCCGGCGAGCCCGGCCCGGCCCGTCCGCTGAGGCGCCCGCAGGAGGCTGCGCCCGCTGCGGGGCCGCCCCCCGCCCGCTCCCCCTCAGCGGCCCCCCCGCGAGGCCGCCCTCGCCCTCAGCAGCCCCATCCCCGCCCCGCCGTCAGCCCCGCTCCCCGCCGTCCCCTTACATAAGCGCCTTCCCGCCCAGGCGGCCGCTCCCCACAGGTGCGTCTCCAAAAGCGCGGGAGCGGCTCCTCCGCCCCTCCCCCACTCCCGCTCCCCGCCCCGCGCGCGCCCGGCCCCTCAAGGCGGGCGGGCTGCGCGCGGCGCCCTGAGGGGCGCTAACGGTCGGGGCACGAGGCGGGCGGCGGGGCGGGGGGAGGGGGTCGCCGAGCGGCCGCCCCTCAAGGCAGCCCGAGGCAGCCCGGCGGGAGGCCAGCAGGGCGCCGCTCTCCCGGCGGAGAGGAGCGACCTTCCCCCCCCCGCGCTCTCTCTGTCTTTCTCTCTGAGGATTCACGTACCGGTGAGTCGGAGGCAGGTGCTCCCGGCGGAGCCGCGGCCATGGGGGCCGCCGCGCCGCGCCGCACCGCTCCGCTCCGCTCCGCTCGAGCCCGGGCGCGAGGGGGCTCCGCGGCCGCCCCGGCGCCACTCCGCGCGCGGGCACCGCGCTACCCTCCGCGCGGCACGCCTGGCAGCAGCGCTGCCGCGGTGTCTGCCGAACATGAGCTGCCCCTGCGCATCATTTACTTAAAAACCTTGTTATAATGTCAGTCGGGCTGGCTCCGGCGGACACGGTGGGGCTGCGGGTTGTTTGTGAGACGCAGAATTAAAATAACTTCCCCCCCAAACGGAGGTCTGACTCTGGGAAAGACTTTTTAGTGATTCGCTCCCCATCCCTGCTGTTTAACTCTCTCATCCCCATCTTTGGGCTTGGCAGTAACCTGCGCAAGTAGTGATAATATTATCCTGAATACTATGCTGCCACCAAATGTAGGAAATAAGCCCCTTATGGTGTGATTTAACAGCGTGGGCTGGTGCTTCAAGCAGCTTCCCTTTTCCTCGGGGACGTATCTGTGATAGCCTCACTGCGGCCTCGCCGGCTGTTGTTATCTCCAAGGGAGAGGGGCTTGTCTGCTGGGGCTCTGGAGCTCTGCGTCTGCAGCGGCGTGCCACAGACCTGCTCCTCTTCTTCCATCTCCTCTTGCAGGGGGGCTATACTGCTTCTGCGCTTCAGTAACTTTGGCCAACTTCGTGTGGAGATGATAAGCAGTCAACCAACAGAAAGGTGAGGCAGAGGACAAAGCAGACGTCTGGAATCGGAGAGGGCTGTAGTTAGCTAATTGTGATCCTTTGCCTTCTCTTAAAAATAGACTCTTAAGTACAGTGATGATTCTACCGAACAGTGCGACAGTAAGCCTGGCATCCTTGTCCAGGAGGTAGGTAAGAAAGTCCCTTGATTTCTCAGCAGAGGGAAACAATCAGTCTCAGGCAAAACCAGCCTTCTTTGTTTTTAATATTTAATTCTTAAAACCTCCACCTCATCAACATCCCTTTTCAAGTCTCCTCTGAAATCATATCATTCCTCCCTTGTGTATACTGCTCTCCGCTATTATTTATTATTTAACACTGTGATGCAGTTTGTGCTGAAAATAATGCACAAAATGAATCTGTTCCATACAGATGGAACAATGAATCTGTTCCATTGCATTTCGAGACATTTAAAGTCCAGTCCTGTCAGGCATGTAAGATTATACAAGTTTCCCTGTTGATTTCACTGCTAAAAAGCTGCTTAAATATTTTGCATGATTAGTGCTATATGTGTGCACTGAAATAATAATATCATAAAATTATTTATTTTATGGGCTCTTAATCCTGGCTAGCTATAGTACAAGTTTCTTTTTTTGCTGAGATCCTAGGGTTTTCCTTAAGAATTCTCCTATAGCTGCAAAGCCTGAAGGATTTAGGCCAGATTCTACTATCTGCTGGCTTCTGTTCCATGAGAACAGAATCTGACCCTAAGTGGCATATACTTGGAAACAGAACCCAGAACTAGGGAATGCGGGAGCTTGCTTTAAAGCTCCTTGAAAAAACATTTCCTGTGACATCAGAAGACTTTGAATCAGACTCAGAACCTAGAAGTCATAAATCATAAGTTACTCTAGTTAATCATAAGTTACTGTAGTTATGCTCTCTCTGTGCCTGTTAGTCCTATTAGCAGTAAAGTTATTTTGTCTGTATCAATATTTATCATGAATTACAGTTGTTCTTGACCAGAGTTACAAACCCCTTTTACTAGGCTTGCTACGGCATGTGTATGTCTTCATAGCACACAGCTGTAAGAACACCTACCTACATTACCAAAATACAGAAGCATTACATATAATAGCGGAAACAAGAAAACTCACACAGTACTGAGGTGCAAGTGGGGTAATGATGTGATTATATAAAGCCTTTCTCATTGAAGTCACTCAGTAAACATTTTATTGATTTCAATTGTCTTTATCAACTGTCCAGAAACACTTAAGATTCCACAATTTAACACCATGGGCTTCTGCTTTTAGGACTTCCTTGTTAGCATTGCTTTAAGGTAAGCAGTAATTGCCTATTTTTCTACAGTTTTATCCTATAACTGATGTAATTTGCTTTTGGAACGATGGAGAAGATGAACGCTTCAAGCAGTGCCTAAAGAGTTGTCTTTGCTGCAGCACATATCCATTTAGTTAAGTGAAATACTCGATTTTAGGCACAGACTTTATGCAAAATGAAATACTCCTATTATTTTTCCCATTTTCTTTCACTTGATTCCACTGAGACTTTTATATGTGGATCAACAGCAAGCTTGTAGCTCAAATATAAACTATAAAATAGGCTTTTTTTTTTTTTTTCCTGGGAAATCCTGTACCAATATATAACCGTGTCTCAGTGGAAGTTATATAAACAGTTCAGCTATCATTGGCAATAGTAGTAGCATTATATTAGCATCTAGAGACCTTAGCTGATATGAGGGACCTAGTACGCTAAGCACCCTACAAGCAAACCCTAAATGTTGTTAAAACTGTCATAGCCTTCATTAAAAAGCCAATGTATGCTTCTGTTGTCTGTGCACACAAATCAACAACTCAAGGTCCCTACATACCACCAGCTATGGGTAAATACTTTGTATGCATGTATATCCATATGTATAAATTGTTAGTCATGGGCAACTTCAACAGCCCCAAATAATAATTTTATAAAGATAGTTCATAGAGAACAATTGCAATCAAATTTTCTTCAATAATAATAACAATGTTGATATTGAGTATCTGAGTACTCTCGGAGTATTTGCTTGGGACTGATCAATTGCTAGAGAGAACAGTCCTTTGTTGAGCACTAAGTCACTGAAGCCTCCTAGACAATCATTAATTCTCAAGAAATGCCATATAGCTCAATCATTATTATTAACAGACATTCCAGAGCCATGAAAATCTGTTTAAAAAAAAAAACCCAGCTAGGCAGGTCTGATCTCAGCCAGTATTGATGTGAAAGGCATTTTGTGATAAGGAATATCATGTGGAAACTGCAATGAAGCCGTCAATGCCTGTCGTCTTGATAGTTATTTCATACTGCAATGGGATATTTGGATGTATAGACACAAAATATATTGCAGCTGGAAAACAAAAAAGATGATTGTACTATATCAGGCCAAATGGCAGCAGCATGTTTACAATCACTAATCTTGAAAAAGTACTTTTAAATGTTAGGATGTGACCACTGTGGAGTAACAAAGTAGCTTGAGACATGAAAGAACCTTTGCATACAAAAGCGGAAGAAACAAAATGTGTTTAACAAGGAAGCTACATGAGCTACGTGAGACCTGGGGTTTACAGATACCCAAAACAGTCTCAGGATTTACAAATACCGTAAACAGTCCTGGACCACACAGCATGCAAGTCTGTTTCAAACACCTCTACGTTCTTGAGTCAACATACATCACACAACCCCATCTGCTTCTGCTGAAGTTTAGCCATTCCTTCCATTAGAGAGGAGTATGCTTTGCCATTGGCATTAGGCTAACTAGATGGTTAAAACATAGCTGGTGCTAGACTTTTCTTTTATTATAGATGTAACTCTTTATAAGCATTTGTTCTATTACCTTATCTTGAAAAACTGCAATCATTACTATCATATCAGTGCAGCACTGCGTGAAAAAGGTGGCCTGCAGTGTGTTGATACTAAATATGCATTTCCTTTTATAATTCCTGAATATATATAATTTAAACTAACCTTGCTCTTTTTGTTAAAAGATTGGGACAGAATGAGCTTGCTCTTATAATTTCATCAGTTCATAGCAACTTTAAATGGAACAGCTTAACATTCATTACACATCACATTGAGCATTTCTTAGTTATTGTCTTCAAGACTGAAAACAATACGGCTTACACAAAGCACAGGGATCACAATCAAGAGGTATCTTATCAAGCCAACAGGAACAAAAAAGCACAAGAGATTTGTTTTCATGGCTCATTAAATAGTAGAGAAAATAGTTTATTGCAATTCTACAGTGCTGAAACTATTGATAACACCTAATGTTTTGCTCTTCGGTCTTATTGTAAAACCAAAACTGTCGTAACTGCACAGATTGGGGGTGGGGAGGAAGCAACAGCATTTACTCTTGGAGTGAAGTTAATGAAATCCTAACAGTTCTTTTGTAGCTTTAGTTTAATTCAAAGGACATGGTTTAATCTGGAAAATTCAAATAAATTTGGAAAGTAAATGGATAACTTGTAAATATACTACATGAAACCCAGGTATACTGCAGAGGTCTTCAGAATACAGAGGAAAAAAATGCCACAATGTCTAAAACAGCTTGAAGTAGTATAGCTAAAAAATGAGTTGTGCCATCATGTTTGCCCGTTGCACAGCTATTGCTCCGATTCTGAACAAGGAAAACTGCCAGTCAGTTTCTCTCTTTGGCAAGACTGATGTTGCTTTTGAATTGTAATAGTATTGCAAGTACCTGAGAACAACATATGTTTCTGCTCCTTATAAATTAGGCTGCCATGGAATTCAGATCTGGAATGATTGACCAGGTGTCTAAAGATTACTGCAACAGACAAAGAAGGCTCTGCAGATCATTCCAAAACTCATGCCAACAAAGTCTTTATGTCTTGTTACCAAAAAAAAAAAAAAAAGCTACAGAAGATCAGAAGAAGAATTGGAACTGCTTTTGTATTCTTCCACCTGAAAGCCCAACTGCCTTTGTTCCCATGAGTTCCCATGACTTTTCAAGGCAGAGAGGAAGCCTTTTTAAACAGACCTAAAATAGTATTAACATTTTTTTAAGGTTATACGCAGTACGATAAGGCTGTATACTATGCCTGATCATAGAGAAGCTGTACTTAGACACTGTCTTCAGTGTCTAAGTGTTCACACTTCCTCTTGGATATAGCAGATAAAATTTTCTAATCCTCTGCTGTCTGACCCTGGCATATGTTAGAAGAGCTAAGGAGCAGATCTAACCAATAGCTCTTCTAAAAATTCCTGAATGTCTTTATGTAACAGAGGCTCAGACAAGATCTACTCTAGCATGCCCTTTCTCCATGCCTGGAACCTCCGTGGACAGAAGCTGGAAGAGGAAGCTGTATTAATGAGTCAGTTCTAGTCTGTCAGTTTTAACACTCTTGACTCTCAAGGGCTAAAGTGAGCTGTAAGTCTCAGAAGTAAAGAAATTCCTCTTCACAGCAGCATAAAGTTGCTGTATTACATAATTAACAATAGATTTTAGCTACCATGGATTTTGTGTGCCTTCCAAAATCTGTCATCAGGCAACCAAAATCAAAATTCTTATTAAACATTAGACTCCCTGATGATAAGCTTTAATAATCTTTCTCCATATCATCACAACATGTTCATCCAAGGCTTAAAGTATTTTGTGTCTATCTTATGATTATAATACATAGATGCAGGAACTTTCACACTTGTGAGGAAGACGATTTCTCTGACAGGTCCATTTTTTAAGGAATGTTAGCTGTTAAAAGATGCTCAGCAGTTTAAAATGATGAGTAAGTCACAAGAGAGATGAAATAATGGGTACAGAGAAAGTAAAAATGGTCAGAGTTCTGTGACACTTTTTTCATTCTATGACACTGCAAATTTCATAGGGCTGTCGGGTTCACTCATGTATCATGTCTGGCCACGAGTCTGCAGATTTGATTTTCAAAGGTTAAATATCTGCAATCCAATTCAATATCTACCAAATTCAACAACTATCTTTCCATGGATTTAAAATGGAAACTGCACTGGGTGATTTTGTTCAGAGGTGTGGATTAATCACCACTTACATTGAAATCACCAGATGTCTGGGTGGTCAGTGTTTCTGAAAATCGGGTCACATATTTAAAAGCCTAAAGAACTAATTCAAAGACTAAATTTGGGCAGACATGTTGGAAAATTGTTGACGTTCACAAATACACATACAGGTCCCCGACCAGGCTTTGAGGCAGGTGGTAACAACTGTCCCTTCTTAACTCTACTTGATAGTCAACGTAAAGAGTAGTACCAGAGCTGGCTCCAAAGAGATTTGCTTCTCTGCCCCCCTGCCCCTATGGTGATAGCCAATGAAAATAAATTATCAGCCAGGTATACTGACAGCTGAGTCAAAAAAGCATAAAAATCTCAAAGTGGGAAAATAAATACAGTTTCCTGTATTTTCTTCCTAGAGAGCATTGTGAAAATGTTAATAGGATTTATCCTTAATATTTCTCAGCACAGTGCAACTGTGTTATACCTATCTTGAATATCTATCTAGAACATCTCTCTAGGTGTTTTATGTAGATGGAACAAAATGACTTCAGTCCAATCTACTTGCTCTTTGCATCATTTTAAGAGTACACTGAAAAGTAAATACTTAAAGAAAGAAGGTGCTTTGTAGCAAAACGTTTGATTGTTCTTTCAAATTTTTTTCTTATGGTTTCATAAAGTATATTTGCCTAAAGGTTTATTTCTTATTACTATTGTGCAAGTGCAGTGATCCCACAGCTGATAAATAATGGGACAAATAAAAGGATTTTAACTGTAATATGAAATACACATCAGGGAGTCTTGAGAAGTGGTGCAAGAAGATGCTGAGAGCAGATTCTAGTGGTGTAATTTTGTTGTCATGTTCATTTAAATCAGCAGATTATCTCTAACCTGATAAATATAATCTCATTTTAATAACATACTTAGTATATCTGCTCCCTAACAAATATATAGGAGATTACTGCAGACGGCAATATGGTTAAACACATTTTTAATACAAGATGCTAATACCAAGAGTACAGTTTTCAGAATGGATTACCTGATCAGCATTTGTTTAGTTAAGTGACATTGGCATAAAATGTAAAGGAGTTGCTACAGAAATACTTTTGTGTAATACGGAAATTATATATATATAGGGTCGGTTGTAACTGAATACTTTTTTAAAGGACAACTCACAATTTTCTTGGGTGTGTGTGGGAATTAGTCTGTCGTTCACTCCCACACACCTGACAGAAAGCTGGCCTCTTTAAAGTCAGTTTTGTAATGTATATACACCTTGAAGTCTTAAATATGATCTTCCTGTTTAGCAAATGCTCCCTGTGAATATAGTGATTGTTTTTCTTCTTTAAAAAGAAAAAATAACAAAATTAAGAAGGAATTCATATGTAATTTCTACATAAAATAGAACAACAGCTGAAATGAAGTAATCCTTCATTAAAAAAAAGAAGAAACAGATAATTCAGATGATGGAATAATACGATCACTTTCCTACATAAGCAATGTAAGTATTTCAATGTATAAAATGATCATAAGTGAAAGAGACCAGACAGCTGACAATACCTGATTTTCTCACATTTTTTCATAATGTTCAACTCAAGTTAAAACACAGTGCTTGCATACCAAGATCAGAAAGAGATCCTACACGCAAAGACTGAACCTGGGTCCAATTTTCATTCTTTTCATCTCATGACAAAGTATTTTTGCAGTATTGGTTGTCATTAATTACTTATTAAGAGCTATACACTGGGGACAAAATCTTGACTCCTTAGTTTTGACAGAAATACTACCATTGACTTTAATGGAGTGAAGATTTCACTCTAAGGCTCAAGATTTAATGATTTTTTTTCCCACTGAGATATTCTCTATAGGACATAAAGTTCCATTAGTCTCCATAGGGTCACTTTATAAGGTTGGTGTTATTCATAATGACCATGAAAAACAAAATTTAGCATTAAAGTATACAGAAAAACATAGGAAAAGTTAAAGGAAAAGACAGAACAGAAATAACAGCTACATTTTGATGCCTGCTATATGAATGAATATGGAAATATTTAAGGAAATAATATTTTCACACCCAGCTCATCTTAAGTTCCAGTGCAGATATCTATACATTGCTCAAAGTGCATTAAAACGGAGCTCTGGTTTCTGTGTTTCCGTCTGTCTCTGTCTAAGGCACACTGAAGCCCAAGGGAGGCATGATCTGCTGGCAAAGTGATAAGCACAGCTCTCTGGCACATATGCTGAGAGGAGCTGCCTTCACTACTAGGGAAGCCAATAAAAATCAGCAATCCTTTTCAACAGTCCTTCATTCTACCTTCCTCCCTACAGCTATCCTAAGCAACTTTTCTGTGCCCTGACAGTATAAGAGGATGAAGGCTACTTCTCTCTGTGAGTTCATGACCTTTCACTATGGTTACATTCCACTGGGACAAGAGAAGAGTCATCCCTATGCCATGGACAGATAAAATTTTCTTGGCAGCTGGCCTACAGCTGTGGAGGTCATGCCCTGATGATGCTCGAACAATTACAAATCTCAGCTCCTTCAGAATGAAATGTAAAATTCATTATTTTCACCTACCTGTTTCACAGTAATAGTAATGGGAATAATAAAACCATTCCTATTGGGATATGAACAGAGAGCTAGAGATCCTTCACTGTGATTACTCTTAATGCATGTAAAGGTGTTCTGATACCATGGTGATGAACATAGTACAATCGCCAAGATAGATGACGGATCCAGCTGGCGCTTCTCCTTCCTCCCCCACACATCATGGTGCTCACCACAACAAATTTATGATTTGGTCGCAAAAATCTATTGAGTCTTGTTGGTCTTTATCAATTTTCTTGCAGAAACCGTGAAATGTTCTCTTCACTTTTTTTGATTTAGTCTAGACCGTATGAGAGGTGCACAACATTTGCAGGAATGACACCCATATGGTATTTTATCCTCATATTGTTTAATGGATAGAAAGGCTCCTTTAAAACCCCAGGTGATTAATAAATAACTGTCAATTCTCCTTGGTGAAAAAATATTCCATATTCCTATCTCTCTTCTGTGTCATCTTAGGCAAGATTTACCCAGAACGGTTATATTATGTCTGTCCAGGTGTGATTTATTGTTCAGAAGCTCAAAGAAAAAGTCCTCTAAGTTAACTCCTACCTTGCAGTTTTTCTGTTTACAGAGGATTTATATGAGGATGACAGTTCTTCTTCTTTAAAAGATAAGACAAATACCTTCTAGATTAGGCTATGTAAGGACCCAGGAATATTACAAATGCCTTTTCTTCAAGAAAGAAAAAGTATGAAAAAATAATAGCAATCTCATTAGTTTACAAAATCTTTGTCAGGATATTTACTCAATTCTAAGTTTCAAATAGAAAGCATTGCTATTTAAAATTGTCACAAATTCTTAATAGCCGCTTTGCCCAAAAATGCCATTGCACCCTGCACTACTCTGTGTCTTTGCTGGCAGTATTATTATACGTCAAAGACTGAATGGGTATGGACAAGGTGCTAGCCTTCCACCTGTAGAAGTAAAACAAGGTACTATCAGGAATAAGTGGAAGAAGTTTGAACTGCTGTTGCAGGGAAAGCAGATATCAGTCTCCAAGGTTTATAAAACCCTTATTCATATACTAGCAGTTAAGAGTAAAATATATATTTGTTAAGAAATTAATATTGAATTTTAGCTTAAAAAATACTCTATCTGTACACACACCTAGATGCTTCTAAAACATTTATATTTGATAAGCTAGAGAAAGTAGTTAATATTGGGACAGTACTAGTAAATGAAATGTTAAGGGATCTAAATGGGGCTGGTGCTCCTTTCACCCAGGGAGAATTTGGCCCTTTATCTGCCTGAGGTGCAGAATTCTGATTAACTAAAGTTTAGCCAGAAAGCAAATTAGTGCTAAAGCGTGAAAACCAGAGCTTTGAGACTACTAGCATAGCCTTATGTTAGCTTTTTTCCGAAGAGTCCAATTAAGCAAACCTAGCAGAAGTCTTAAGAGCAAATACTCTTTGGTGGTAAAAAACTGATCACTATTAAGGCAAAGGGTGCCTGTTTCAGCAGTGCCAGAACTACACTGATTTTCTTCTGGATTTGGAAGCTAAGACCAGAGGGTTAGATATTTTAATATCAATCTGTTTATGATATCACTATTTTTGGCTGACAGTAAGGTAACAGATAAGTTTTTAGGTCAGGGCTTCCCAGTCTGTACTAAGACAGGCTTCTCATCCCTATTTACAATAGATGGACTTCAAGTATCATAGCATACCAAGTGCATGAACGGACCATACACAAATCTTTTAATGCCTTAAAATGCACAGTGGGAGAATCCCTAGTACACGTCCAGCTACATTGGCTTATCAAACCTGCATTGTGAAATAAATTTCGACTTATGCAAACTGTCAAGTCAGTCCCAAATAAATTCTCAAAAGAAGGTTTAAGTGAGATAGGAGGAGTGCATAGACTTTATCCTGATTCTCTGCACAGATTCCTTCTTCTTTCTAGAGGAATGAAAATGTGCTGAGTTGTGTAAATACCTTGTTTGCATAGCTATACATTTTATATTTAATAATATTTAAACTGTCTTTGACTACAGCTTGCCTGAAAATAAATATTTAAAGCAGTCTGGCTTCCAGGTTAATTTGACCTTGAGCAAATTAGCCTTGAAGATTTCTGGAAAGGCAAACAGAGTAGTTGCTTTCCCATTATCCTGTTCCAGCAAAGAATGTGATAATGTCCATCTAGGTAAGCTTTGAGCTCATATTTTTCTCATCTAACTTCTTCCCATTTAGGAGTCCAAATGCATAGGAATTTATCATGCTTTTGATCTGGGCATGTAATTCCAAACAACAACATATCCAGTGTATATGCCCATAGCCTCACTCATTAGGAAAGTTTTCATTTATTTTATTTTTTATTTCTTCCTAGGCACTTACTGTATTCTTTCTACCATGCTGAGTTCTTCTTATGTTTAGAAATATTGTAGAACTGTAAGAGGAGCACAGTCAATTAATTCCTTCATTTGAATAATTAAACATTTTAAATATTCCCTCCATACCTTATGTTCAGCTACAGATATATTATTAATAGTATCTTGTACTTGTGCTGAAAGAGAATGTTAGGCATATAATTCCTAGAACCTGGGGAGGAGAACATTTCCTGACACTGTGAATTTACCTACCCAATGACAAAGTTATCTTGTTCTAATTCAAACATGTTTCACACTGCAATAATTACACCACAGGAATGTTGTGCTTTTTTATGAAAAATTCAGTAGTTAATTATTCAAAAAAACTGTTATAGCTGATGAATCCATCCCACTGTGTTCAACAAAAATGTTAATTGTGCTTCGCTATTTTTAGGATATTCCTGTTTCATCTTTCATTCCAGCAGTTTATTCTACAAAGCTCTGTGCAGACCACTGCATAAGTTCAAGATCATAGGTTCGTAGCCCTCCTGTCTGTTGTCAAATGGGTGTCATAAATACGCCACAGTTAAAAGTTAGCTACATCTCTGCTTGTTGAGTACATTCCTGTCGACAAACAGCCTTGGGTCTTTACTTCTTTGGATTGGCTTTATATAATTTTCCCATCCTTAGCCCCACTCCTGAACAACAGCATTCTATGACCACCATGCTTGTTGAACAAGTCTGACTAGGCTTAGTAGCTGTAGTTCAGGAGACTGTATCCAAAGGCACATAGAGACCAAGCTTCTTAAATGACTATAATAGGTGACAGTTCTAAGTGAATACCTCTGCCTTTAATTCTAAAGTGTCTATTTGATCAGTATGTATATCAAGATTAGTCTTCATCTTTCTTAGTTGCCTTTCTGGACAATCCCATTATATTGAATTAAGTCAGTATGTGCCCACAGCATTCACAATACCTAGATATCAGTGACAGACAACTTGAAATCCATCTCTTGATCACTTCTGATTAATTTCAGGCAGGCTATAAGAATTTAATGGGAGTTGCTCTTAATGGAAAGATACTACCTTAATGAAAGAGCTTTACTTCTTTAGATAGCCCGAAGATCTGTAATTTATTATCTATTAATAGAACTGCCATGATGTCTAAGAGAAAATACACTGTCTTGCACCCCAAAATTTAGACGACCTCAAGTTTTAGTTTTATGTGATTTTAAAGCTAGAGTGTCTGAAGCACAAGTGGATGGAAAAAAAAAACGTTTTTTGCAAGATCACAGAGTAAATTTGCTAAGCATTGAATGTAGCACTCTTCTAATTCTTAGCCTACCGTTGCACAGAACATACAGCTTCTATACATTCTCCACCACATATGCTAGCAAACAGCTGGTAAATGTGAAAATGATCTTCAATGGTACTGCGTCCATCTGGAGAAGAGGCACTTAAGTCAATTTGTTGACTTGGCCTGCTGTAGAGGGGAACTATCTTCACTGTGATCATCCTCCAGCAAGGATCCAGTAGGAATGTATTGATAAGACCAAACATAATTTTCAACAATAACATTTTAGTTCCTCATTTTTTTCAAAATAGAAGAAATTCAAAGAGGAGGAAAGCCCATTTTCTCATCAGGAATTAAAATCTGCATTTTTCAAATGATTTTCATTTTGTACTTGGACCTGCTACGTTTGTAACAGAGATTTTAAAAATGCTGGAGGGTTTAAGAATTTATGCATAAATGCAACTGGAAGAAATCTGAAATGAAAAAAAAAAAAAACCTGTGCTGAGCAAGCTGTGGGAACTTTTCACTTCTTTCATGCGATCATATCTTTTCTAGCTGTCAGCATTGCCTGACCACCCATGTGAACCTTAGTATGTTACTCAGGCATCATGCAAATATAGAGAGGATTATAATTGTAATGCCAGAGATGTACTTTTCTCATATAAGAAATTTATAAGAAGAAGTATTTCACACTACATTATAGATATGGGAGCAAAAGGATATTTTTTTCAGGGTGAGACTGATAGGTTGTTGAATCTGGGGGAAGGGATGAGGAACAGAATGGCAGGCAGGCTTTGCCGATATCTGTTGCATATGCAGCATAGATCACCTTCTAGAAATATGCAACTCACTCACCTGACAAAGACACTTTATCAGAGATGCCCTTTATTTTTCCTATTTTCTGAGTTTTATTTAGTTTACTAGTATTGGTATTAAATTTGTTACAGGGAATACATTGGAATGAATGACTAGCTGGTCCTTTCCTCATCTGATTCCAGAACATACTGTCACTGTATTAACAAAGAATAATGATGAGGAGAGAACTTGCCTGCAAAGAATGCAGCAAGCAACTAAGTCTAGTAATTCGCTTTACTATCTGGAGAAATATATTCTCTCAGAACTAAAACTGAGAAAGAAATCAAAGTGTATGGTTAAGAAGTTTGTATTGAGAGAGTTGCACCGGCTATGCCTATATTTTATTCCCTAAGCAAGCATTTTACTATTAGGACTGATAGACTGACAAAAGAATTCATTGCTGTTACCTAAAAAAGTCTCTTTCAAGATATAGTATGTTGCCGTTGTTGGAGTCCCTTTCTCTGAACTGATTTTTAAATCTAAGTGTAGCTCAAATGAGCATTAAATAGATCCTCCAGAAAAATAAGTCATTCCACTACTTCAAATGATTGCATGGGAAAAGCACTTGTTAAACTTAGCATTTATTTAATAATGAAAGGTATTATATTACTATATTGATATTGATTTCTGTGATTGTTTCAATGAAGATTAATGTTTTCTTAAGGTAGATAATCACTGCCGCTTACTGAGGGTTGACTCATGTCAATATATTTTTATATTGATATAAAATAAAGGTCAGTATCTAAATCTTACAGAACAGAAATTCTCAGATTTGCAATTATAAACTAAGAAATGCAACTGGAAGTGAGTCTGCAAGTCTGAAATTGGCTTTGTGAGAAAAAAGATGTACCACTGTAGGAGTCAGTATTTATGATCTTTTCCACCAATACAACGACAAACTTTGACTTAATTCTGATTTCCTGCCACAATAGTGTTAAATTCATTAACATTTTATTCTTACCGATATAGATTAGAGTGAAGGCCAATGTATTCAATCTGATATCCTCCTCTGTTTCTGTTTGTTTTTCTCAACTTTGCTCCTACCCATCCTGTTCTTTTTCTAGACTCTTCTCTATGCTTGAAATCCTCCCGATCATGTCTGCCGAGTATAATCTTTTCTTTAAAATCCGTACTCAAACTATGTTCCTGACAGAAGGATTCTCAAAGCATAACTCTGCAAGATTGTCACCATTCCTTCAGCTCATGCCATGCCTTATATGTGTTTAATGGTTTTGTCCCAAAGGCTCTTGTTGCTTTCAAATGAAGGTGAATCCAAAGTCATGTCAGGGTAAGCATTTCTCCTGACTTAAAGTGAGCATAGCAGAACAGCTCTGTAATGCATAAAACATGAGCAAACATTTTACACAATTCCTACGATAATGACATCACAGCCTTTGGAATCAATCTTATTTTTTCACTATCAAATTGGATTTTATATGTTCATTTTCTGATACAGTTACATGGTAAGGTCTTCTAATTTATTGTGTCTCCGTTTCACCATTTGGAAAATGACCAGACTAATTCTCACTCATCTTGTAAAATAATATTATAGTTCAAATATATTTGAACTATTATGCTTAAGGAGCAGTTCTGAAAGCTAAGAAAAAGAATGGACCTCTTAAGTTAGGGAACTGTAGCGATATGTTTTTGACTGCTGCGTAGTGTATTAGAGTATCTTTCTTATCACATTGCACAAACAGTGCATGTGTTAACCTGATACATTTCCCTAAGGCTGAGATGCTTTTAAAAGAACTGTTTCTCAGTGTATTTTCACCCTTAAAAGTATTGCAAATCAAAGTATTTGCATCCCCAACTGCCTAGTTTAGAGTTGTCATGCAGGGATTCATTTCAATACATTTGAACTTCAAATACAAAACCAACTGTGAACAAGAATAGTCTTTTGAACATAAGGCCAAACTAAAAGTGAATGTGACAACCTTCTCCTGTGTTGTGTGTAAACTTCCTGCGCTGATTTATGGATTTCTGTCAGCATAGCATATCTGCTTGCTGCTGAGATGGTCAGATTCCACATCTATCACGATCACATATAAATCAAGATTACATCTGTGTGCCTGTCTGCCTACAAATAATCTTGTTTTGTGTTTGTGCTTCTAGGGCTTGTCTGCTGAAGTCAGTTATGCAAATACACGCTCATTTTTTGCACATGCCCGTGTCCTTCCTCTTTCAGTGGGAGAATGGTAGTTTGGCCAAACCAGAAGGAACAAATCGGTCCTTGGGATCCCACTTTCTAAAGAAAAGAGGATTACTTGCTCCTTTGGATCCTTAATGCCCTTCCCTTTTGCCTCTTACTTCTATAGGGGAAGAAAACTGAATATTGACTATTTTCAGTGGTAACTGAGAGTAACAGTGCAGAGGCAGAGTCTAGCAGGTATGGGATCTGAAAAAGTCCAGGGCAGATAAGTGCATGTTTCAGCTATAAATCTTCTTCCCTCACAAAAGAATGGTGAAGGAGGAAAGCAGCTGAAGTTCAGGGCTTATGCCAAACACGTAGATTATTTTTGCCTGGCAGGAGATATAGTTTTGTCTTCCTCTATTATTAATTTTTTAAGTAAAAGTTTTGCAGTATATGTTAGTTTTCTCTCATAAGTCAGCTTCTTTGTGGCTCTACCTGTGTTCAGATTTGATCTCTATCTCTTTTTACCCAAGGACTGTAAAACACTTAGATCTTTAGACCAGGAACCTGAGAGAAGTAAAAAATGTAATTTATTACCGAGATAATACTATTGAAAAATGGATCCCTCTAGTTATCTAATACTATCCTTAATGGAAAAGGAAAGGTCCTTGAAAATCTGAGAAGCTTAGTGCTAGCCAAAGCTGAGAGTCCCCACTGAAACATTTAATAAGTAGTATTTCATTTTGAAATAATATTTTCTACAAATGAAACTAAGATGTTTGCAATAGCAATAACTATCTATTCAGCATCCTTCGTCAGTCTCTTAACTCATTTTCTTCAGTCATTACTTGAGTGATAAAAACCTTAAATGGTTTATTTATGCTTAAATTAATCTGTGGTTTTCCCAGAGTAGCTTCTTTGTTCATCTCCACCTTTAATTACTGAGGGAAAAAATAAAATTTGCTTGATAGAAATCCATGGCAAAATAGATGCACCTTTCAGAAGCCATCCTGTTTCAGGAAGTTCAGTAACTGCTATATTAGTGAAATCACAGACAGTAAAGGCAATTTTAAGATTATTTCTCATGCAAAACCTGACACACCAAATGAGTGAACAGGCAAGTACAGAAGGGATCCATGAAGGTTTTACAGGACAAAAATCTTTTTCCAAGGCAGCAAAGATTCTCTCTCACTGCCAATAGAATGTATTAGAAAGGCTATATTTTGAGGACAGAGTAGTGGTAGCCTGGAATCTGTGAAGGCCAAACAGCAAAAGGCTTTATTTGCCTGACTGATCTATAACTACAGTTTCCACTTGCACAGAGGAAGTCAGTTCTATGGCATCAAACTTCACTCAGCATCTGCACAGGCTCTCAACTTTGGAAAATGGAATGACAATGGTTCCTCTGTCTTTCACAAATTTTTTGTAGTCACTAAGATAGGGTTTTTTTGTTTTTTGCAGCATGATGTGATATAGCAGTTTCTTTATATCCAGTTTCTTATATCCAGTCTAACTGGTGATTCATGTGTGCTTCTCAAAAAATATCTAGCTAAACAAATGATCTACAAAGACCCTGCCTGCTAAAATATAGGAGATATTTATTTCTACTTGTGCACTATTTTCTAATTTCTCCAAACAAAAAAAAATCCCTTGTTATGAAAGAGAATGGATTTTCTTCATATGAGAAAGAAGAAAAAGGGAATATCTTCTTTGCAAAAAAAATTATTTGCATGTCATCTGTAATATAAAAATGAGTTTATCCAGTTTGAAAAATAATTATCTGCTTTGAGCAAGGAAACAAAGGGATTTTCTTAGCACTTCTGCAATGCATTTTGAGCCAACCAGTATAACAGTAAAACAAGAACATCCTTGTTGTGTGCCTAGTTGAAAAAACTTCTAAATGCTCTGATTGTTCATTGAATTTTGATACTTGAAGGCTTGCTGCTTCTTTTCTTTTTTGGCAGAAATAGCAACTGCAGCTAATGATCATCTGGGGTTTTTTTTTCTAATAAAATATCATTTATCAGCAAAGAAGGAGAAAGGAATCTGAGCGTCATGCATACAGATGCATAAACAAAATACTGCATCTTTCGTCAGATTGCTGCTTTTGCTTGTACATTAATGGAAAATTTGTTTGTTTAAAAATAAGACAAGCCCACTAAGTCCAACCTTTACATCTGGATGTGAAATAAAAGGGTCTTAAATCTAGATTTTGTTCTCAGACAAACTCCAGTATCATTTACCTGGAGCCTGTGGTACTCCAAAAACACAGATACATGCAGAATAGAATTTTCAAATGTACTTATATGTCTAATTCCAGTTTGTGACTGGACAGGTCTCAATGAGCACCATGAATTTAGATAGTAAACAAGTGCTGTCCTATTTTGAATGCAATAATTCTGGATAGGCCAGAACTCTACAGGTATAGAGGGCTTTTAAGCTGGTAAGTTCTTAGATAGATTGGGATGAATTGGCAGCCAATTAGCTATCCAGGAGTAGAAACTTAATGTGTCAAAAATATTATACATCAGTTCAAAGAACTGCCCCTAGCCTAGCTCTTGTATTTTCTAGAGTGGTGACTGGTCATGGCTTTTGAATTTTCTGGTAGCACAAAGCCCCAAATATTCAATGAAAGCTGCACTCAGCACCTCTGAAAATGAAACCTCAAGATAGAGAATTGGAGGCACCATGAATAAAGTAGAATCCTGAAATATTTGACTGCACGTAAAATGAATGAGACATCTATTATAATCTTGCAAAAATGGCTGACATCTAGATAGAACCTGTATCTGTGTCAGAAATGGGAATTCAGTGTGCAAAACAAATTGAGTTAAATAGTGTGTTTAACTCATTACATCAACTTTTATATCTCTCATAGTTACAGTGATTCAAGGAATATATTATAGGTTTCTTGAACAAATGGAGCCTGCCCACACTAAATGAGTCAGATAAAAAATCAATTACATTGTGGATTCTTAACTGTGGAAACAATCAATGTCATCTTTGTTCATTCCCTAGCAGCAAAATATTGGTCCTGGTCAACTGATCATTTTAAGTTGCTTTGTGCAAAATATTTTTTATTTGTTTGTATCTTATCCATCATTGTTATTGTATTTTGTGGACCCTCTGAGAATGGAAAGCCTTTTGGTGTCAAACCCCCAAATTAGTCATTTTTAACATTGATACGCATTCTTTAGTGGAGTTACTCATTTGTGTTGATATAGAAAGTAAAAAAGGTCAGACCTTACGCTACATCTTGTTCTGTAAGTTTTTAGGCTCAGATTGGTCCATTTATTTATATTGCCATAGTCACCCAGGAGTGTTTTACTCTGAGTAATGGAATGGGAAGTGGGGCAGAATCATCTAGTATGTGACAGTACTGCACGTTTTCAAAACTTACTGTTTTTCATCCATTAGCTGGTTTGGGGAGGGGGGCGGAAGAGTAGAAGGGATATTATATGCCAAATTTTCCAGAATGTTACATCTGGTAAGACTTAATTCACGCTGCTATTAGAGGATCAATGGGAGCTGGAAGAAGAGATGAACAGAAAACAGACTTGAAGCATCATACTCTTTATTTATTCAGCGTGTGTAAGTCCATATTGTCTCTAAACAAACACAACGATGTGATCCTTTTTATTTCATCAGGTTTTATTAATTCCCCTCATTTTCTCTAACTTATCCCTCAAGGACGCATATATACTAGGATGCATTGAAAACAGATGTTGATAATCCTGTGTGTGATGTTTGCACCTCCAACCTTCATTGGATTCCCTGAATTCCAGATGGCACACAGTCATTCTATTCTATGTATAAGATTAAAAGGGTTTAGCTTCAAAGCCGCATACTTGTCTGGGCTTTGTAATTTTAATTCCAATGTCTAGACCAAGCCCATTCTGTCCTTTCCACCTTTTGCATTCTTCCATATTTGCAATTTGATATCTTCTTGTCATTTGCTGAGAACAGAGAAAGGGTTCCTTCTTTCAACCATTGCTTTGACCATTTTTGTTCTTTATATAAATTGCCCATCAAAGATAGTAATACTATTTTAGAATTAATTACTTGTTGTATTAGTGCTTTATTTAGGTTTCCAAAGTGCATATAACCATACTCTAAATGCAGTAACAAATAAACTAGACTGTTTGCAACTGGGCTTTTCACAACTTCAGAGTTGCTGAGAATTGTTAGGATAGACAGCATGATCTATTAAGTACTAGAATAAGTCTTAGGAGATCCGGACTCCAGAAATCTGCTCTATTCTAATCTCAGCTAAACCTTACATAAGCATTTCTCCTTTGCTGCATCCATTTCTCACTTTTTATCTATCTTCTTTTTAATATACAGCATGCTTTTCCAGAATACATTCTGAAAAGTTTATGGTATATACTGCTCTGCTATATAAGCACTATTGTACTGTCTGTTCATACACAACCAATCTGGATCTTTAGCTATAATTATAATGTAATTAATAAGTAGATAAAAATAATACAGTGAAAGAACCAGTTGCCATCTCAGTTTGACTTTTAAATCTTTTTTAAATTAGTAAAATTATTCTTGATTTATACTGTATGAATGACAAGATATTTGCTACTGTATTATTTACTGAATTATTTATTCAGTGCCATTATATTTATGACAATTTGTATAACAAATCAAGTCCTATGACAAAATTCTGCTGCTTTATCTTGGTCTCATCTGGAGTAAGTCCATGAAAATCTATAATTAAACTAACATAGTTCTGTAGTAACTTTAAATGATTTAGTCATAGGAAAATGAGTTTAGCTGTGTAGCATTTGGTCCACGGTCTTGGCTTCAAAAACACGCACTCTAAATTTGGCAGAGTAAAGGAGTAGCAAGCAGAAATCCCCCTCCTGCATACACACTCCCATCCTCAGTTCTCACGTTTATATGCAAATGTTCCTTTATTTCTGCAGATGAAAACACTTCTGCACTCAGGCTGCAAAATCACAAGAAAACGTGTTTAAATTACAAAATGGAAATTTATCATGGCTCCCTCATTACACTAGACAATACTCATGCCAATGTAATATCAAAGGACTCCATTTGAAGAGGAGGCAACGTGGGCATACTCTGCATACTTATCATATGCACCACCTAGAAAGAGTCGAGCATCCTGACACTCATCTGTGACCCAACCTGCAAACAGATCAAATGACAGCTGACAAAGGGACAACAGAATTATAGAAATGAGCCCCCTAGACAGGCATAGAAAAAAAAAAAGCTGTGAAATTAGAGAGATTTGATAAATCTAGACCATCTTAGAATCCATTTGGCTGTAACTATCCCATCTTCACCAGGTCTGATTCACTCTGCTTTCAGAGTGCACACCTGGGCTTAAGAAAAATGGCTGTTTTTTGCAAGATATCCAGGTTAAGACAAAGGCAATTCTGTGTGCTTATCAAAATCAGATCCTTGTTCTGGAAAAGTAAAGGATGCTGTCTTGCCAAAATATTAATGTTCTCTCCTTGCTTTTATGTCTTCTGTATCTTGATGGCATTTCACTTGCAAAAGTCATACTGAGTCTTTTGGCAGTCCTGCAGCTTGGAAGATTATCTTTTGGTACAGGGCTGCTCAGCACTAAGAGTAGGCAAGAAGAAAATGGAAAAGCAATAGAAAGGATCAAAAATCACTTTGCATCATTCAGCCAACATGAATGCTGGAGCATGAGCTGCTCCAGCATTAGCCCATGATCACCTATACCTACAATGGTGTTAGGATATTTAGATAGGCTGTACCCATGAGTGAAAAATGCATTTTTATATTCACTTGCTTAATGTACCAAATGCTGCCTCATAAAGAGTAAATTCACACAAACGGTTTAATAAAAAAAGGCTTCCTGTAGTGCCTCCCATCTTACGATCATCAAGCCGTTTACAAGCAGGAATGAAACGTGCCTCAAAATAGTCTTTATTCATGGGTAATAATGCCCCCACTTTACAGATGAAGAAATAAAACAGAAAACCAATACAGACGAAAAAACGCAGGAATATGTTTTACTCAACGACAGCAAGCTTACGCAGTGAATCGCTCCAGATTTCACCAGGCGAATAAAGAGGACCCCAGGACTCTGCACCTTCCACAGCGTGGGGTAACGGGGTCCTGGTTATTCTGCCAGGAAATGGCAGCTCTATTATCCTTCCCATGCCAGCCGGTCAAACAGGGGGTCCAGTACGGATTAAGAAAGCGTCGCCTTCCAAGGGCTGCTCACGCGTTTCAGCGACAGCTGGCCTGCAGGGCCCGGCCCTGCGGGGAGAACGGGCCGCGGACTCTGGCCGCAGGTGCTCTCCCGGGACCCAGGCACACGCGCCTCCTCAGCTTTTGAACCAGCTTCTCACAAAAACACAGCTGGCGGCAACACGTAACATCACGAGTACAATTAATGGGAAGACCGAGCAAGTCTGAACTGGAAACCGCTCCCCGAAGGCACAGAGCAAGGCTGCTACTTTGCCAGTGCTTTGAGAAGCCACTGGGTTACTTCACCTCCCAGGTTAGGAAAGAGTGGAAAACCAAGAAAAAAAAAACCAAGAAGGCTTTATTTTTGTTAATTTGAAGGCCAGAGACTCTTTGGAAGCAGGACCGATCGGCAGAGCCCACGCTTTCACTCGCACGCTCGCGGGGCCAGGCCGCGCCGCCACCCCGCAGCCGCCACCGCCGCCTCCCGCAACGTGGCGGCGGCGCCACCTCCCCCAGGTGAGCCCCTCCCCCCGCCCAACGGCCCCGCCCCGCCGCTGCCTCCGCGTCCCCCGCCCGCGCTCCGCCCGCCCGCGGCGCCCCGCGCGCCCAGGCCCCGCCCTCGGGCGCGGAAGGCCCCGCCCTCGTCGCGCGGCCTGGGGCCAGGTTGCGGCTTCGGCGTCGCGCGGCGGCGGCCGTTAGGCGGGTGGCATGGCGGCGGCGGCGGACGAGGTGTTCCTCAGGGCCCGGGGCCGGACGCTGACCGGCTTCCGCGAAGGTAGGTGGCGCGGCGCGGGGCCGCGGGTGGCGGCGGGCTGCCTTCCCCGCCGCGCAGCCGGGCGGGGAGGGGGGCGCGGGCCGCGCCGGGAAGAGCCCTGGCGGCCGGCGGCGCACAGGCGGGAGGCACCGCCGAGCCCGCAGGGCCGGCTCCTGGGCCGGCTTCCCCCCGCCAGGGAGCCCCGAGGCGGGGAGCCCTCGCCCCGGGGGCGAGGCGAGGCGGCCTCCGGCGGCCGCCGAGCCAGGGGGAGCCTCGATGCGGGGGGAGGGAGCCGGCCGGCCAGCCCTGCGGCGCCCGCCGAGGCTCCGCTGCCCTTTCCCGAGGTGGCGGAGCATCGGCCCGCGGCCGGTCTGCCGCCGCCGCCTGCTGCCGCCCCTCGCGGCGCGGCCGGGCCCAGCTCGTGCGGGCAGGGTGATGCCGGTAATGCCCCACGCCGAATCAGTTCTTAAAAACGCTTGTCAGTGTCATTAAACCCGATCTCCCTAAGTGTCAGACCGGTGGTTGGTGCTAGCAGTATGCTGAAGTGTTTGTACCTACGTGGGTCACCTAACAGGGTGCTGTTATTTCAGCCTTTATGTTCCATAAATGGCATGGGGCTGTACCCTAGAGAACAGGAGTGGAGAAGATGTCAGTTCCATCAGGATGCTTTGGCCTTTCTCGCGGTGGAGGCCAGATGTGGAGACCAGGTGCTGCCTCCTGTCCTGGAGCTTCCAGGCTGTCCTAAAGCAGCATAAACCGCTGCGTGGGTTCATGTGTAGCAGTGAACTCCACAGGACACATGCCTCCTCTCCACACCTCTCCCCCCCTCCCACCTGAATGGGGTAGCGAGGCCGCTGCCAAGGCAGAGACAGCGGTTGCCTGTTGGCCGCTCGTCTTGTGGATGGACCAGCTACAGAGCATTTTGAACATCTGTGTATATCGCACCTGTTTGTAAAATTCTCCAAGGATGGAGATTCTGCAGTTTTCCTAGGCTTTTCACGTGCTTTGTGTTGAGAAATATTTTCATGTTGCCATACGTGGAAGGTTTATTATTTCATTATATTTGTGTATAAATTACAAATTGCATGGGTTTGGTGAAGTGGGCAAGGTTGTTCAATCCCAACAATTTGTCATATTTTCATTGGAAATATTTGGCTTTGCTTGTTGCCAAATAAAGAAAAAATCACCAACTCTGAACATGTGAAATATATATATACAGTCATTCTGGCAACTTATTATTTGCAGATGGTTTTGTTAGTTTGGAACAGAATGCCTAGCATTTGTTGAGGGGACAGATGGCAGACAAGCCATCTAGTTATATCAACTGTGTGGTGAAATTATAACAAAAGGAGTGTTCAAAGGCAGTGAAAACACTTCTGAACAGAAGCTGTATCTAAGGACTTCTTGAAAACTGACTTAATGAAACTTCTGAGGAAAAAATGTGGTTTGGGTTTCTGGTTTCCAAGTGTACTTTTTTGTAAAGTGTCCTTGTTGTTTCGTATTTTCTTTAAATAAATATTAACTGAGGCTTTTTTCACAGACTGTTTGTTTTTAATCTTATTTAGGACTTGCAAGCTATCATAGTCCAGCTACCGTCTCTGGATATACTGTGTCTGTGTCAATATTTTACTTTGCCCTTTTTTTAAGAGACTAAAGTTCAACACTATCTCTTAATAGCTAAATGAAAGGAAAAACAGAATCAAGGGCTAATAAACTGAGGTAAAGTCCTCACGTTTTTAAAACAAAAATCCAGTTGTCTGTGTTTTGTTGTTTTCCACTGTTTTTAGAGTTCCTTTGGTCCACACATGTGATTCCTTTTGCCAAGCAGTTTGCTACGCAAAATGTTTCTCCCCAGTGCTACAGCCTTGCCACAGTATTTTCTTAGAAATTTGAAAATGACCCTTGAGGAGCTTAATTTCCTTTATTCTTACTAGCCTTTTGGCTAAGCTACTGTTCCACATCCTATCCCCTAATTGTCATTTTTGTTTAGTCTGCTTTCAGAAAACGTAGACGTTATACCCATAACCTGCTCTGACCTACTCTAGATATCCGATTTATGTGCAACTCAGAAGCTCAAATTTAGGGTCCAAATTATGCATATAATCAATGGCATATCACAGCAAACAGTATGTAAACACTCTTTTTTTTTTTTTTGTGGAAAGAGATCTCTATGTTTTGGCTTTACTCCTGTAATACATTCTTTATCTCTTCTACCCATGTGCTTCAGAAGTCTACTACTTTTATTAGTGTATGTTAATGAAGAAACAGGGCCATACGTTTGGGTAAATTTTGTCGTCTTCCCCATCACTGCGTTCCTGCTCATTTAAGTATGCTAGTACTGCTGTGCAAAGAATTTTTGTGAAAGCAGGTAGAATTTTTTTTTTTTTTTTTAAGTACTTAAGTGGTAATACCATCAAGCAGCCTTCCCCCCTCCCCCCGCCATCTTCTCCCCTGAAGTGGAAGAAATATTCCTCTTTGAAATTATTACAGGGTGTCAAGCGTGTGTGAGGAAAACTATTGCGATAGTGGAGAGATTAGATGTTGCAGGAGGGAGCATCCTGCTACTCCTTGTGCAAAATGCAATCTCTTAATGCCTCCAGATACTCTTATCAATGAATTTGGAAACTGAAAGTATGCCCAGATCAGCTCTGACGAGAAAGCTCACTTCTCCCTCATGATAGGTCATTTTTGTAACTCTTCTATTTAAATAAAACCAATATGATTCCACTCCAAAACAAACAATCCTAATTCCACAGTTTAAGTTGGTTGTGAGAAGTATCTTTAGTTTGAATCTATCTTTTGATAGGTTTATCTGATGCATCCAAAACCTTGAACTGGGAAAGGTAGTTAACAAGCGTTGTGTACTCATGTTTTCAGTTCTGTTTGTGATTTTTATAGACCTCTATCATGTTTCCCTCACTGTTCTTTTGAAAACTCTAGAACTTCAGTTTTTTTCAGTTGCTTCTCATATGCAAGCTCTTTTATACTTTTGATCATCCTTATTATGCTTCCTTTCCAGACCTCAAAAATAATAGAATAGTATTCCAGGCAGGAGTGCAATTTGGATTTATGCAGGGGTGTAATGATGATGGGATTTTTTTGCTCTGATCTTTGTTCCTTTCCTGTCTATGCTTTTTTGCCATTACTGAACACTGAGGTGACTTTTCTTTGTGGCACTCATAGAAATATCCTTGTTTATATGAAGTTTTTCCTCTGTGTACAACATCCTACGCTCTTCTGCACTGAAGTTCATCTACTGCTTTCTTGAACAGTCATGCTGAGCAATGAAGTCCTTCTATAGTAATTGACAATCAGGCCTTATTTTTACTGTGCCAAGTAGCTTAGTCGTAGCAAATTTCACTTCCTTGCTGTTCAGTTGCTCTTACAGATTGTTTTGAATGTGCAGTACAGGTCCCAACACAGATCCACGTGGGATCTGTGTATTATGTGTCTGTCTGTTCTTTTGTTTTATCAGTTATTTTTCCATATAAGGACCTCCTTAAGAGTCTTTGTTGAAACAGTGTCAAATGCAGTCTATCCGGATCACCCAAGAGGTATCAAATGTATTTCCCTTGGTGATGTACCTCCGGACTCCTTCAAAATTGTAAACCTGAGAGGTATGACTTCTCTTTACAAAAGTTGTTGATGACTCTTAAAGAGTTAGTAACTGCAGTAGTTATTGTCTTTTGTTATACTTTCTGTTAACTTGTCTGTACAGACACGAGCTTTGCTATTTAGGAGTTAAGAGATTGCTCTGGAATGCTTTTTGAATATTGGTATGAGATTGACCATCTTCCTGCTCCTCTGTTACTAAGGCAGTTTTAAGCAAGAATTTATACTCCATGGGCTGGCTGTTTTATCCTTCAGTTATTTTAGAGTTCTTTTGTGAATATGACCTTATCTGAGTGATTTATTATCATTTGTGTCTATTTGTTGACTCCACTAGTGATGTTCTGATGCACTGCCTGTAAGGAAGGATTCAGCACCGGATCTTCCCGGGTTCCTTCACAGTACATATGAATACAAAAATTCATTTTGTTTTCCTGCTATGTCTTAATCTTTTCTAGGTATTTCTTGCCTGTCTGGAACTGACAGTCTGTCAGGCTACCTGCTTGTAAGGCCAGTTAAAAGGACTTTATTAGTTTTCAGGTTTATGCTGTTTCCAGTTATTCTTCACTCTTTTACTTTGACTTCTTGGACTGTTGTATCTAATTTTCCAGAGTATAAAGTGTTTCCTGTGTTCTTATTTGGATGCAGCTTTAGTTTTTTCAAGGATGTTGTCTTGGTTTTAGTAGCCTCCTTAAAGCTGTTGTGTAGTCAGGCTGGATTCTTTTCAGTCTTTCAGAAGTCCTTCTTAGTAAGTGCTGTGCATATGGTCAGAGCCTCTGAGATAGTGTCTTTGAATATTTTCCATGCTGCCTTCAAGGATTTTTGCTGTTCTAAAAAGCTTCATAATTGCGTGTAATTCCCCTTCCTTTGAAATTAAATGCAGCAACAGTCAATTTCTTATTTTTTCTGGCTTTCACATGAATGTTGAATCTTGGTACATTATGATTACTGTTCTAAAGCTCTTCAATATTTTTGAGCCAGGTTTTGCACTGATTAGAACAAGTCAAAAACTGCTTCATAGCTGCTGTGTTCTCTTCCCAATATTGGCTCCAACTGTCATATGAATTAGGCAAATTATTAAGTGGATTTTGAGCAGCTCTCTGTGACTTTACCTTGTCCCATACAAGGACATGTCTTCATCCCCCTTCACACCTGCAGTCTTTAGCTGTAGATTTCTTTAATGAATTTACATGTTGAAGTTGAGGGTGGACATAAAGGCATGACTAGAGCTTAGCATTTTACAGCCCTCATATAGCCCAGCTTGTATTTGAGGGAGCATTTCCTACCTTGATAGTTAATTTTAAAAGTTTATTTCTTAAAAATAGTAGCAGTAGTTAATTTATTTGAGAAACTGTGTTCTGTCACTTAGTGTCTCGCCAATATTATATCTGTATTTTATACTCGCTGTACAAGATTTTTGCAATAAATTCTCTTTTAGAAAGAGGCTTTTATGTTCTCCAAAAAATGCATTTTGGTGGGAGGGTTGGTTTTTTTTTTTTCCCCCTGATACACAGAACTGAGCATCCCATAATAACTTACTTTGGTCATGAAGCAGAACCCCTCTAGTCATTTCTGTGGTAGTCTCTAAGGTACAGCTGAAAAACAGCTGAAAGGAATAAAGACTTCATGAGAATGAGATCTGCTTTTGTATTTGGACATACGGGCAATAATGAACAGTATTTTTTAAGCCATATTGATAATATTTTAATATTGAATAAGGAATTACAAAGGATTTAGTGCAACCACTTTATTGATTTTTTTTTTTTTTTTTTTAAACTCTTCCAGGGCTGAGAGGAAGGAAAATACATTACTTTACAGGTAAACCACAAAACAGTTGCGGGGGGGAAATGACTAATTTGTCTTATGATGTACAGATACAGCCTTGGTTTAAAAACTCCATTCTTCCTGCTTATGATTTCTTTAGAAAAGGTTGTGCTTGTCCCACTTTACCTAGAAAAAGAATCATAGGCACACTTTGTAGGCAGAGACAGCTAAGGCAAGGAACCCATGTACCTGAGATGTTTCTGCTATTCCATATTTAAAAGCAAACAGAAGAGAGACTCAGGCCATCTTTATCTTTCAAAATAAAATGTTTTTGAATTTACAAAAAAAGCAAACCAAAAGTGTTTAATCTTTGGTTAGCAGACTGCATTTAAACATGGGAAAATTCCATATTTCAGTTCTTTCAATGATCTTTTGGAGAACCAAAATCAAATTCCTTGGCAAACATGCAGCTGTGAGTACGCAGTTTTCCTTAGGTATTTCTGCCTGTGTCGTACTGAGCAAGCACTAGGCATATGCGTGCTTCCATTCTCCTCTGATAGGGTAGTATCCATAGAGAGTCTAGGGAGCGGAGTAACTTTTCATAACTACTTATTTTCTGTGAAATGCCATGCAGTCTACAGAAAAACAAAACGACCCCCAGAACAACAGCGCGTGCTATTGAAAATCCTACCACTGAAATACTGGAAATCCTATCAATACTACACAGTTGTTACAGGCCTGCTTCCAGTGGTTTATATGCCCAACCTGTACATGTGTGCGCGTTTGTGATCCTCAGGAAGGGGGGAAGAAAAGGGAGGAGAAATTAGGGAAAAGCAGAAGAAGCAGACGTGAAGGCATACCGAGACATCAGCTATGTCCTCTAGAAAGGGTGGGGTTAGACTAAATCCCGTCTAGGTCATCAGTGTCTTTTTGTGTGTGATCACAAAATACCAGAGGTTTTCTCTTGTGAGTTAACTGCTGACTACTTTGGCCTTTCACAGAATGCTCCTTAGATAAAATTAGAAGCTGGAACCATTTTTCAGCCTATTCTACTAAAAATACATTATATTGATCTTGTCTCTGTAGTTTGGCTTGCATTGGAGCGTAAAAAGAGTAGAAAGTTGAAACAGAGACATAACGACATATTCTGGGGTTGGACTTCTGTGGTAATCAGCTGCACAGCCCTGAAGGAGGCCTAGGACCAAAACAGATTTGGAATAGGAGTTTTGTGTGGCTCTGTGTGAGAGCAACTCCAAAGGCATTATTTCTCCTTCAAAAATGGAGACTGTGTATGTCAGTTAGTGATATGACACGGATTTGTGAAGTGACACGTGAAAAGGGGTGGCTGCCTACAGAATGAATGATATACTTCGTCAGTTTATGGAGGTGCTAAGTGCATATATTTGTATACCGTATTAACAGGTGTATATGTTTTGATTTTGGGGGGGGGGGAGGGGGAGGTTGTCTTTGTTTTTGAAGAAGGTGCCATGGATATTATAGATGTCATTCATAGTTACATTGTCTTAAGGTAGCTCAGTTCTTGGAACAAAGATCCATGTTTTTTCAGTTTATATATCCAAAACTGCAGCCTGACCCCTTGAAATTAAAATTGAATTGACCTGGGGAATTACCTAGCTTCAGCGCACACTTGCTCTGGCTGCCATTAAGTCAAAAAAAGTAATGAGGGAAATAAACCGTGGGTATGGGTTGGTTTTTGTTTGTTTGTTTGTTTGTTTTTAATGGCAGTAAAGGGGCGGTATCAACACTTAACAAGTAATGGAAAAGTATTTGATGCCTATAAGCTGCTGTTATCTTCTTTCTAGTTTAAAACTTTTAACTGTCAGTATATAACTTAGATAGGATGGCTAAAGAAAAACTAACTCTTGCAGCACACCGTGATTAACTTCAAATGTAGTCAGCCAAAACAGAATATTTGAATCTTATGCAGCCCCAACAACCTATTTAAACAAGCGTTTAAAGCACTTGCTGTCCTGTTTCCGAACAGGCCTTAACTATGTCTGAGAAATGTGACTTATTACTGAGAAATATTTATTATGCTAGAGAGGCTGACTATTATTTATGTAAATCAGAAGCTGCAATAGGTTGAGAGAGAATGAGAAATCACACTGCAGTGCAGGATGCTATGGCATCCCTCTGTAGTGTGAGAGACTCAAGTTTGTGTTGCTAGTCCAAGTCAGTTCTTCCAAAAGAGATAAAAGCTCCATAAGGAGCTTGATATCTTCTGCAAAACTGAATTTCTTACTCTTCATTCGGCCCATTTCTTAAGGCAGTTGAATTAAAAATATTGGAGCAGAAATTAAGAAATTCTCTATGTTCAGGAATACTGAGGGTGGTGGGAGGACTGGCTGAACAGATATGAGAATGGGGGGCTGCAATGCATTTGGGAATTGTTTTGTTTGTTTGTTTTTAATCTTTTGTAAATACATTCTATATTGACACTATTAACTTAAAAGGGTAATCCAATACTTTGAAATCAATTTGGTAATTCTTGCATTTTGGGGCACAATTCAGGCACCAGCTCTATCTGAGAAATCGGCTGACTTCTACTTGGTGCTTGCATTTATTTATTTATATATTTATTTATTGCTGTGGTTATTTTAGAAAGTCACAAACAGCTTCTATACTCATAGAGATGAAGAGTCAGTTTTCAGTTGGTGTTCTCAGCTGTGCTAAATTTTGTGATGCAAGGTAGAAGGCAAAAAAAAATATTAATTGAATCATAATCTTCTGTTGATCTACCTAGCATGTACTTTATCTGATATGACTATGTAGCTCATCTAAAAGCTTCAAAAATAAACCTGACCTGTGGACAGGACAATTGAAACTCCTAGCTGGAGAGAAACCTTTGTCATTCCCGTAACAGCCATTGCTTGCTTCATTTGAAGGGAAGATAGCAACTGTCTGTGCTATTTAATTGAAATCTTATGGACTTATATCTAGGACCTGGATAATGACTAGATGATCACTGCAAAAACATCTGTACCTCCTCCCACCACTCCTGCCCAGAGCTGTTTGTTATTAACTCTCTGCCTGACTTTGGCACTCCCCCAGCATGCAGAATGATCTGCTGAGCGCTCTTCTTGTGATTCAGTGCAAAGTCCGATAAACTGGTTCAGACAGCTTTTTGTGGTGTCTGATTTACCACATAAGCAGATGAGGTTCATTTGCATGTACCTATTCTGCTTGAGGATGTTAACGAACAGTTGGTGAGGGAGAAGCAGGGAGCAGAAGTTTTGGGAATAATGATCTGAACACAGATTAAGGCCTGTGAATAAATCACTCACTAGGTGAAAGATTTCTGGATCCAGCTATGCTGGTAGAAGATTCATTTGACTTCTGTTTGTCATTGCTACCCTCCTGCCATAATGGAGCAATCTCACAGGAGTGCTCTTGTGTTATTTTAAGCAAAATCAGTTGCTCTAGTTGCAACAATTTAAACAGTTTAACTGGACTGATATTTTGCCTTGCACAAATAAGGAAAACCTTTTACAAAGGTGTCTGCTGGCAGACTAGTGAGGGCAATTAAGTTACTTCTTGGAACAGCTGAATTCAGAATAGGGCTTAAGACTTGGCGCACATGTAAGTTTACACCAGTTCTGTTGGGCTAGCACAACTTACTTTGTGGTGTTCTGCATGTAGTTATAGTGCTTTATATGAATCAAAACATATTACCGATCAACAAAAGCTAAATTATAATGTCAGTAGAAACCAAAGTTTCCATATACTCTTTTGTTCCTGCTTAAGTAAATCTGTAACTACCACATAAGTAATGCAGTTTTGTTTAAATAGTTCTAGGGTTTTTTAAAAATAGGTTTTCTAGTGGGACGGATCAAATAACAGCCAAGAAGTTGTAAATATGTATTCAACCTTACTTTTTTTTTTTGGTAACTATTTGATGAATTATCTACCACAGGAATAGCTGTTTACCAAATTATTTGACCAAGATCAGTTAGTTAAACTTTTTAGGTAAATGTTATTTATGCAGCCCTGATTCCTACATCTCTCCTGTCGTTACTGCTTCCCTTTCTTCATTTTATTCCTTTTCATCTTTTTTTAAAGGAGAATATAGCACGTATCCCTCTGCATCGTTTTCAGTTTCTTTCTCTTTTCACCTCCTATCTCTTTCCTTTTCTCCCCGCTGTTCCTCACCTCCACCCCTGCATCTTCTGTTTCTCCTTTCTTCTTCCACTTCTTGATTCTGTGTACGGAACTTCTCTTTTCAAATTCATCTTACCAGTGTCTTTCTCTCCCTCTCTTTCTCATTGCCTCACGTGTCCGTTGCCCACCCACTCACACCAGTGCATCTGTGCTCAGTCTTGGAAAATTTCAGGTACTAAAACCTAGAGAGCTACTGTACTAGTGTGAATATAAGGCATGAAAAAAAGTCCATGAAGCTTGTATTAGAATAGCCCTGCTCTGGCCTTGCAACCTATTTCGCTTTAGCTCTGCATGCTGCCTGACAGTGCATGGTCTGCTTGCCAGACTTCTCTCTCTGTTCAAGCATTATAGATGAGGCTTCTTTTCACCTGGGACACAGTCCAATCCTGCTGATTGTGCCAGCCAGCCTGCCTAACAGGCACCTGAAGTGCTGCAGATGCACCAACTGCTGCTAGCCAGCAGACATGGCCTCTGGGGCTCTAAAAAGAGGTACACAGGACTTGCGCAGTTGAAACACAGTCTCTGAAAACAAGATTAGCTGTCTTCTCTAAGCAGTTCCTAGGGAAAAAACAACAACAAAAACAAAACAAAAAACGTTATATTTAGGGCACTATGGTAAAATTACTGGTTTCAGATTAATCAGTGCAAAGCAAGTAGATTTGAGGAAATCTGATGGACAATATGTCTTACAAGTTGCTGGAAAAGGGACAGGTGTTGAAAAACATGACAAGGATTCTTAAGGATTTCAACTTTTTCTCTGGGCATCCATTTGATGAGTCTGAGGATTGTGCTACTCCTCCAAAACAAGCTGCTGTTTCAGACCTTACCTTTTTTTAGCTTTCTTTCAGATAGGTCATGAAAGATTTCTGGTGCAGGCTTCCTGAGCTTATTTTTTCTATAGCTTATAAAAAGTATAAGTTGATTTCTCTGCCCAAACAATACCTTTGATGTAGCACATAAGCTGATTTTTATGGCAGTCATATTTTTCATTTTCCATGCAAGACACAAAATAAAAACCTAAATTACTTTGTGTCATGCAGCCAGTTCCATAAGGCTTCTATTGAAAACTCATGGATAGATGGATCATTTTACTTCTCTGAATAAGTTATATAATTGGAAAAGTTAATTTCATTTCAGAATTAAAAGCTAATGAATAGCTAAAAGTTTCCATCTGTAAAATGTGATTATTATTTAGAGCAAGGCAATGCTAGTGTGAATTAATAGACAATGTTAACTGATTATAAATCATTTTATTTAGAAATTAAATATTACATTAAATAAAATGTAAAAGCTTACATTTGGCAAAAAGATCCAATGTCCTGGCAACAGATTACAACTACCAGCAGCTTCTGGAAGTTGTCTACATTACTTCTTCCCTACCCTGCCTCAGCCTATCCATATCCACAGTGCAACAGATGAATTTTGACCTGTGTTTTCTAATCTTTCTTGAAAGAAACATACCTGCCTTCTTACAAAGTACAGGGCAGTCCGGAACCCGGAAAGCCAAAATTCAAGTGGTCCAGCTCTAGAATGACACTTTCTCTTAACTTTAAAAAAGAAACCAAAAGTAAATCCATGCTGTGGACATACCTTTTGCTTATGTACTGTTAATGGGAGATTAATCTAGTGTTATAATCAAATTGTATTTCAAATCAGACTGACATAGTACATGAAGTTATTTATGGATTATACTTTAATTTGATATAATTCACTATAACCTTTTCTTTAGGCTCAACTATAGATTGATGTAGGCAGTGAATTTTTTAACAGTTGAAATGCTGTTTAAAAAAAGAAAAAGGAAGAATAACAGTAAAAGTATAAAATAAAATCCAAGTCAGACATAGTCAAAAGTGTGAAAGCCAGATGCAGCTATCCTAACCCAAATATTCAGGGGGCAAATAAACGCGTTCAAACAACCAGTGAAACCACAGTGTACTCATATTTGTACTTTAAATCGGGATTGAGACAACAGTCCAGAAAGTGGGATACCCATTTTTGGTTTTGAATTTGTAGCCAAATGTAGCTTTACTTGCCCAGTGCTTTTCTTCCTTAATGTGCTTGCAGTCAGTCTTACCTATCACAGTTCTTTTGTGGTACTTGTTATCATAGTATCAGAGAAACAGGAATACAGAAAATTGTCCCCTTCATCTCTTCAAGGCTCTACAAATGTAAATTTGTTTCTGAGTTCCCACGTTTTTGTTACAGGTCTCGAGCTATTATGGCAGTTCTAAATTAAGATTTTAATTGTTGCTGCTAGTTCTGACATTGCTGGGATTTTTATTTGTTTGCTGTCCTTGATCCTGCTCAATGTCGTCAGTTGTAACTCAAAATAATATGTGGCATCTAACTTCTCTCTAAAATTATAAGAACAAGAAAGCTTTTAACTCAGTAATAATTTAAGGACAAGTCTACTGGTTCCATAGAATGTGTTGTGTATGTTTTAATTTGTTAGTTAAAGAAGCAATGATTGAAGTCTTACACGAATCAACAGAAATCTAATGTTACATGCTGTTATGCTATGTGGCAGTCTTCAAATTTCCGGCACTATTTGCTGCATTCTTCTTGCACTTTTTCTCAGATTGTCTGCGGAATTGTATACCTTTATTAAAGTGTCCTCGACTTATTTTGGTGAAGCGTAATCAATGCACTTATGTATGGAAATTTTCATTCTTTTTTTATAAGCTTTTATAGCACTTCACTTTGTTTGTTTGTTTAGATGAGGAGTACGAATGGAAGGGGCCTTTCTACTTCATCCAAGGAGCAGATCCTCAGTTTGGACTGATGAAAGCTTGGGCAATTGGAGACTGCGACAATGGAGGTGATGAATGGGAAGAAGAGATCAAATTAACAGAGCAAGCTGTGCAAGCCATTAACAAGCTAAATCCGAAACCTAAGTTCTTTGTGTTGTGTGGAGATCTTATTCATGGAATGCCAGGTAAGGCAGCTAAAAGTGTAGACAGGGGATCATGACTCCATTTTCTTTATATTTCGGATTGGCAGCAAGGCTAGTTTAATGTCATTGACTTCACAATATTCTTTTATAGGATTTCGTATCCCACTGTTTTCATGTTTGGAAAAAACAAATGCTTTTCAGATTATTCTTGAGTTTTGCTTTCTTCATTTGACTTCCTGTATCATTCATTTCAGCTGTGTACTTCTATTAGTTGCTCCTTTCAGTGACCTAAGGAAATAGTCTTTGAAATAGAAGTCCTAAGAGGAAACATTAATATTCTCTCTTCTAAACAAATTGCCTTCAGAAGTTAAATAGGTACTCTAGCTATTGAGAACACAGTGCTAAGACAAGAGGAAAAAAAAAAAAAAAGCTATGGCTTTTTGAGTACCTAAATTGGATAGAGCTCAGAATTGTCTGAATTCAACTGTCTAAATTCAACCACTTCAATGTCTGAATTCTTAAAATGCTAAAAGTCAGCAAATTCCAATTGTAGAATTCTGTCCTGTTGCTGTAGAGCTCTGTGATTTGTGTATTTCTGCGTACTGATAGAGGAAGAACAAGAACATCTAGAAAGGTGTTACAAAATTTTAACGTTAAAACTTTAACACAGACCCTCAGTATTTTCCACTGTAAATAAATACGCTTATTGGGAGTGAATAAAACAATGATCTTACCAGTTACCAGTTGACAGGTGGTCAAAAAAGCAAGTGTAAAGGAAGTGTCTTCTATTTCTCAGCTTTGATAACAAGCAGACCTGCAAAACCGCCTTAGCAATGTAGTTGACAGCACAATCATCTACCAAGTGAGCTTGCTAAGATAGTCTCTTCTGTGCTTTACTTTACACAATGCTTTCCACTTCGCTTGCACCTGATATTGTGCTTCCTGATTCTTGTTTGCACAGTAAGATTTTGAGTGTGACAGACTTTTCACTAATTCCTTCTTTCTCACAAAGTGGATTTTAAAACCTTAGCTGTGAGTCAAGTTCACTGACATTATTTATAGGCCACAAAGTTTCTTTTGACCAGAACAGAGTTTTAGTGATAAAAACAGTATAAAAAACAAGGAATTTAACCTTAGTAGAATCTATAGCTTATAACCTCAGTCGCTTCATCATATTATATACTCTGTCATTATGTACTTGTTTTGTTGGCTTATCTTCTTCCATTAATTTTGAAAGTGTAGGTTCAAACCAGAACCATCAGCTGGAATTCTCAGCCAGAATCATAAGCTAATCTCTTCATAAGAAGCATCTTGCCTTCCCATAGTAGAGTTGTAATAAGTATTTTAATTAATACTTTTATTTGGTGGAAGTGTTCCAAACGTGTTGCTGTTAGTTTCCCTTGTAAAGGGGTGGGAGGTTCAGGACATATAATAGATGCTCTGCGTCCTGTTGAGAAGGATTTATCCCTAACAAATTTAAGTAACCCAGGAACAAAAGTTAACTTCATCTTTCTTGGATATTTATTAAGGACTCGTAAAACAACAGAGTTCTATCTGAATACTTTTGCCTGTGTTGACTTTAAACGTTATTATAAGGCATTTTCCGTTAACAGAGTAAGTGCCAACTACGAAGAGCTCAAATTTCTGACTTCTACTGGGTACTTAATGGCTCGATACAATAAATGAGTCTGGCAATATATAGAAACTTGCATGCTGCAAACTTCGTTTTTTTCCTAATAATGGATCTCTTTAGTCATTATTATCTCTTTTACCAGTATATGTCTGAGACTTCCATAATATTTTAAACACAAGTCTGTTAGAGCTTGGCAAAATATTATCATATATTCTTTTTACTAACAAACCGGTAAAAGAAATGGAACAGATTGTGCTGCTGAGCTCACTTACATTCTGTGTGATGTATGTGCTGTGCATTTTGTAAATATTTGAAGCAGCCTATTGCAGTTTCTTGGAAATTGCAAGAAAGAGCAGTTCATTACCTCACTTGGCCTATCATCTTTTACTTAACTCTCCCACTGTAAACGTAGCTCATAATTTGTAAGTACTACAGGTACTAGTACTTAGTTCAGATTCCAGTAATTTCTTGTTGATTTAAAATTATATTCTTTAATATCTTATGTAACTGTTACCAGGTAGTTATATAAAATAGCTAAGGAAACACATTAGTGCAAAGAATTTTAGAATCTTCAACTGGAACAATTGTCTTATTACATTACTGCTTTTGTATTTATATAAACGGCTGGCTGTGCTCTCAGTGTGTAAACATATAGATACAATTTTACAGTCAGCCATTTGTCTTTCTGTCTGAACTGGCTGAAATTATTTTCTGGCTGAAAGAAAAGTGAATCATTCTACAGTGAAGACATACCTGTAGATCAGCACTCTGGCTAGTTGCCCGAAAGGGCAGGGAGGCATATGTGATACAACAAGGCAGGTAGAAGCCCTGAGTCAGAAAAATACTTTATTGAAGAGAACTCTAAATCTGTATGGTTAAAAAGAATTTGAAATAATGTTTTAGTTTAAACTGTTCAAATGTATATTTTGGAAGATGTGAAATATCAAGCTTTTCAAGAATTATTTTTTTTCCTACCTTTTTTTCCTCACTTACTTTTAGACCCCTGGAGGAGAAACGCCTTCAAAACACAAGAGTTAAATGAAATGCATAGAAAATATATTTTAAAGTGAGAGAACTCACATCTTATTTTAAAAATGTCTTACCACGATATTTATCAACAATTTCTTTGGTCTGGCCTGTTAATAGCTGTTTTCGTTTGAGACACTGCAAGATTTGGCATTGAAAAACCAAGATGTTGCCTTCATAAGAACTTATTTGTTGCATATGCATCATCAAAATGGTAATCCCCTGATGCTGGAATTGCAACCTCTCCACGTTCCTTGCAGTGATAGTTTTTGGAAATCTTGGAAGTACCACAGTCACATTTTCTAGTTTTCTGCCACATTTCATGCTAAATTGTAGGGATTGAGATAATTTCCTGTTAGAAACAAATAAATTCTTAACTTTCTTCTCTCAGTGAAATACTAATGTATTTCTGCACCCATAAAAGAAAAGGAGCCATTATATGCCAGCATCACATGGCAGAAGTCTCTCTCCACTACTGATACTAATACTGTGCTTGAAATTTCATGCTTCTCAAATACCTTCTCCCTTTAAACAACTCAAACTGAAGCCACAGTGAAATAAAAAGCCAAGTCAGCAGCTGATTAAACTTGAAAATTTTCTTGGAAAGAGTTCATTTTCAAATTATATAAGGAATACTGAAACTTGTCAGCACTTGTATTTTGTTGTAACAAAATTTTGAAAAATGTAAGAAGTCTTTCTGGAATACTACATTAAAGAAGAAGAGAAACAGAATCTGAGAATTTTTACAGTCGATGGCTTTTTGGATTACTTGAATGCATAAGTATTTGTAGGAATGAAAATCAGTACTAGTATTTCTTTTCCTTGAGTTATTTCAGTATTTTCACTATTTTTCTAGCCAAGGATGTTTAGACCTACATAAAGCATGTTTGTAGCAGAATGGGACTGCAATCATTTCGTGTTTCTCCACAGTGGAGTCTCTCCAGGAATAATTGCTATGTCAATTCCCTTACCAAGTTAGTTCAATAAAAAGAAGGATTAAAAGGGTTTAAAAACTCATTTTTTCACGAGGCAAAAATTGGAAATGACATGAGAAAAGTCATTGATTTAAGTTTAATAATAGTTAATTTGGCTTATACTTATCTATCTTAATATCTCAAATTGTTAGCCTTTTAAATCACTTGCGAGCTTCAGCTGTATTAAAACTGGCAAAAATCAGTGTTAATGAAAATGTATCACAGTTACAGTTGCTGCATAGTTATTGAAGAATGCTACAGTCAGCTAGAGTTCAGTTGTATTTTACCATGCATTGTCTGGTATCTGTAGGGCTTCTCATATTACATTGTTTTATAATCAATGCTTGCCAATGAAAAGAAGGTGTGTGTGTGTGGGGGGGAACAACCAAGTATTCCTCTATTCTGTTAATATATTTTGTCATGGAGAACTCTGTGTAAAGTCTGTGACTGTGTCAAAGCATGCACTGCAGCTTTTTAGCTGCAGCAATGCTGAAACCTTTAGAAAAGGAACTCCAAGAAACCTCAGAATTCCAGCAGCTCCAAGTGATGAATAGAATCCTGATCAGCTAGGAAGCAATCAAGCAGAGCACTTGGAATCCATTACAGATGTCATTAAAGGAACGAAGTAATCAGTGTCATATCTTGGTATTTAACTGCTGATTAAAAGTAGTTTGTACTCTGAATATTATTTTCAATAGTTTTTCTTGATTGCATAATCAAGAATAGGGTATCTATTCCTGGTAACACTAATATTGTGGTACTTAATCAAGAATTTTAAGCAGTACCTTATACTGCAACTGTGTTACTTAAAAATAATTTCTATAAGCTTGTTAGATACTTATAACTATATGTACCATGATAATAAAAGACTTTTATTTCCAAATACATTTGTGTGCATTAAGTTAGTGTACCATAACTTAGTATGGGAAAATGGTACTCTGCCAAATGCAAAATATTGTTGATTGGGTAATGTGTTTATCTCACTGCATTTTTCTAAAACCCTGGAAATGTATTTCCAAAAGTATTTTTCCTCATATGAAATTGAAACCTTCCATTTCAGTTTATGACAACTTCTTGTATACTTCCATTGACCAATACCCTTTGAGCCCAACAAGCCAGCTAGTTTTTCACCCATCGAGCAGTGCCCCTATCAAGCAGTGAAACACTCTAACTCCACAACCTTTCTAAGGTGATAGAGCATGGCCTCACAGTGACATCAGCCAGCTCTCTCAGCACCCTTTGGTGCATCCCCTCTCATCCCATGGACTTGTTCAGGTTGAAATTTTTCAAGAGATACATGACTAAATGCTCTTCCATTGCTGATAGTTCCTCTACTCCTTGAGCCCTGACTCTAGGCGCAAAGGCTTGGGAGGAATTTTCAGTGAAGACTGAAGCAAAGAAGCATTAAGTACCTTAGCTTTATCTGCATCCACTGTCACTAAATTACTGCCCCGTTCAGGAATGAGTCCACATTTTCTTTGTTTATTGTTTTATTACTGATGTAATAGTAGAAGCTCCTCTTGTTGCCTATCATGTCTCTTTCTAGTTTCAGCTCTAGGTGAACTTTGGCTTTCCCCGACACCATCTCTGCATGCCCAGGTAGTGTTTCAGCATTGCTCCTTCAAAGTCTGTCTTTGTTTGCATCTCCTTTTTACCTTGATACTCAGTCATGAGTTCTCCGTTTAGCCGAGCCATTCTCCTGATAAGTCTACTCTTTTTCCCTGAGTATTGGGATGCACCATTCTTGGGCTTGGAGGAGGTTATCCTTGAAGACTGGTCAACTCCCTTGAACTCTTTTGCCTTTCAGAGCTGCCTCCCATAGCATCCCATCTACCAGATCCCTGAATAAGCCAGAGTCTGCTCTCCTGAAGCCCAGAATCTGCTACTTGCTTTTCTCACTCCCCTTAGAACTTGAACTCAGCTGTTCAAAGGCTTCTACAGCCAAGGCTGCCAGGGATTAACACATCCCTAGCACTTTTGTGTGTCTGGGTAGCAGGTCAAAGCCCCGATTGTCCCATCTCACATCTATGTTAAAAGGTTGTCCCAGACTCCCTCTTAGATTGGTTTCAGCAGATGTCAGGAAGGTTAGACTCCCAAGAGAACAAGGATCTCTGATGTGGAGACTTTCTCAAGTTGCTTAAAGAAGCATCTACTTTCTCACCCCAAATGGCTGCTCTGCAGCAAAATCCCATCCTTAGTGGCTAACCTCTCCTCTGATCCTGCCCCACAAGCTCAACAAACCAATTGTCCATTCCATAGGACAGCTCCATACATTTGAAGCTGCTCCTTCATGTAGAGGGAAGCCCTCCACTCCTCCTTTCTTGCCTGTCTTTCTTATTTCAGTTTAATAGCAGCAATGTGCTTCCTTCTTCATCCTGTACCTTCAGCATAGATTGGTGCCCAGGAAACAGCTTCTGCATTTCCACTGCCTTTAGTTACAACAGCAGAGATTTCAACTGTTTGCAAGGTTATTCCATTGAAGAAACAGAAACACTGACTTGTGAAACTGAGACTCTGGCAGCTATTTTTATATGGCTGAATTCCTTTGGAGGAACTTGTTTAAACTACATTTTTTTTAATGATACTACTGTTGTCAGTAACTTGATAGACATTAATTTTATCCAGTGAAGTCCTTTATGTGATGTAGTTTTAGGCCAGGTGTTTAATTATTTTTCATTAATTGCTCTGCTTACATGGGTGAAAGAACAAGACAGCAAGTCACCTGCAAACTTTACTTAGCTCTGACTGTAATAAAACGTAGCTGTTTAGAGACTAAATGAAACGAGTCTTGTCTAATAATGTGTATAATCAAAAAACTGGTAGAACTCGATTAAGCATGATCTGTTAGCAGCATAATAATGGATCAGCAAGCAAGTAATGTTTATGCTTGCAGTTTTAGATTGATTCATTTGTATGTATATGTTAATTAGAAGAAATCAAAATCATTAGAATTGAGAAGTATTATGGCACTTCAAATACACTGTGAATACTTGAACTAATTTGTTTGGTTAAGTTGAAGACATAAATCCCTAATCTCTAATATACAATTTTCCTGCCCAGGTCATTATGTGCTAAATATTCTGACACCAGCCTTTCCAGTCAGTTAAGCCCAAGCAGTAAAATTTTCCATTTTTTTCCCCTCCACCTTTGTCTTGCATTATTAAATGATTTAATTAAAGGCTTTCAAATTGCAGTCCTTATTTATAACAAATTTTTGAAACAAATTTGGTTCTGGTGAAGGAATATTCTTCTCTTGCTAAGGTGAGTGGAAACGGGATCTGATACTTAAGAGCCTTAAGCATTATGCTCTTCGCAGATCTACTTGAGAATTGCTATGTTTTGCTGAGGGGAAAGGAGGAAGAGGATGTTCACATCACTTGTATCTGCTATTTTGGAGGTCTTTTCTCTGTAGGATCCACTATTCCATTTTTTATATGCATCTGCAAAGACCAAATCAATCTAGACAACTGTGTCAGTCATGGAAGGAGACTAAGTCATTGTATTGTAAGTGAACTGAATTCTGATACGAGAATTCTGTTGTTGCTATTCTTCTGACGTACCTGGTGAATTAATTATGATGGCACTTCTTTTTAGTAAATCTGTCTCTACTTTCGTTTCTCATGTTAGCTTCAGAAGCAACTGTCTATCTTGATTTCTGGTTTGAAATGGTTAGTTCACATCCACAGGAGTGACTTTGCCAATTCATGCTTTTTTTATTCATTCCCAAAGTCTGCTTTTTTGCATAGACTTTTATTCTTTTCATAGCGGATAAAATATTTAAATAGTCTTACTCATTTCAACTACTTCTAATCAGTTTTTTTTTTTTTTTTATCTTTCTTAGCTTCCTTGAATTACCTGTCTTGCATTCCCCCTAAAAGAGGAAGGTTGTGGGAAGGGAAGGAAGGAGTTGTTCTCCTGTTTTCTAGAGTTAGAGCTGCTTTGTGCCATTTTAGACCTTAACGGTGGTCCTGAAACTGGCAGGCCTGGTTCCTGGGAGGCTTGTTTCACAGAAAGGAAAGACCTGTACCATCCAGCCCTCATGTGGCTGTCGTGTTCTGTATCTGACTGACCGATGACTTGTAGAGCTTGGTGGTGGGTGACTTGGTGTTGCTTCTAGAACTCTGTGAATGATTTGATTTCGTACTTTGTTGAATGAACCAAAAATAACAGGTGAAAAGAGAGCAAGTCTTGAGTCCTTCGTTTAGGAGATGAAATTTCCTTGCTATAGAACTATTCACATTTTATACCTCCAACTCCTCAAATGTATTATACAAAATGAACCAAGGACAAGAGGAAAGTGAAAACAATCCATAGCAGAGCACCACATAGGCTAGTAGTGGAGGCGTTTATCTGGGGGGGGGGGGGGGGGACGTAGATGATGTGGACTCAGACTTTTATTGGCCAAAGAGGCAATTGCACCTATCTCCCATAATCTAGATGAGTTCTTTAAATATTTTTTGTTTAAGTAACAATTGCACCTTGCAGTTCTGGGATGCAAGTGTTTGCAATAATTGTAAATGGGTCTATGAGGAAAGGCTGTAGCTTTGTAAAACATATATGGCTGCAGTATGAATTTTGAATCTCTGCTAGATATAAGGTCTCATTAACTTCTTGTAATCTACTGCTAAAAATGTTTCCTTAACTTTTAGACAATTTTTAGACATATGTATTACATAGTTGTAATGGCCTTGTTTTCATGTGCCAATATATATTTTCTCATGTGTTCTTCCATTTACATATATCCAGAAATACATTTCAAATTATTAATTTGCTAAGTATTATGACTGTGGTGCACTGCAGTAAAAATGACATAAATTGATATTTTTTCAGACACAGACCAGTTACAGCTTAGTGAACAGAAGGTAGCTGGGGAGAATTAAACTGAAGCTGTCAAGTTTAAACAAAGCTGCCCAAGTATAGATGCTATAGTAATAAAAAAAACATGGTGGGTTGTTACCAACTATGACATTATATTAAAATGTGTGTAAGGGGATGTTATGAATTAATCTGTTATCAATAATCAGAATGTGAAAGGATGCTCTTCAAAAAGCAAAATGTACAGTGTTAAAAAATATTTGTCTGCACATTATCACTGGGTCAACCCAGCTTCTCAATTTAATTTTGTCCAAGAGAGGTTTTGTTTAACCCACTAATGGTAACCAAAGCCTGAATTGCCGGAGGTTTCTCTGTGTTAGGATAAGAACATGGAGTTGGTCAGAACGTTTAGTTCCATAAAGCATGATGAAATGTGCATGCTTTTATAAATGTCTCTTTTGTAAGGGGAACAAGTTAAAACATCTGTTTTTTTTTTTAATCACTTTTACAGAGATGCAGTCTTATTTGATAATGTTTTCATATTGGTCCTTGGTGTGCTTGTTGTCTGTCTCTCCGTCTTGCTTTTGTGCAATTAGATTGTAAGATCTTCCAGTACTGCCTGTTACACATTTTCATTTTTTACTTGTGCAGTATAATATATGTTTGGAGCTGTAAACGCAATAGAAAGTGCCAAGAAAACTTGCAGGTAGAAAACAGTGTCACAGTCACAGCTGCAGAGTTGCACAGGGTTAGGTTGCAAGTAAATGAGATTCTTAGAGTGTAAACACCTGAATCATAGTTGAGGTAGCTATGTTTTCCCCCTGTATCTGGTGCTAAAAAGAATACCTGTGTAGCAACAACTGCTGTTCAGTCCAACGTACATCCATGTGCTGAGGCAACACAGAGGATGAATAGTCTTAAATTAGTAATATAATTTTAGGAACTTCATCAGCGGGGAGGAGAAACTGTCTGCTCGTATTGATAGAGGAAGGGAATTGTGACATGTAGTCAGCCTCCCACAGATACATGGTACCCATAGGTACATTATAGCCAAGTATAGGCATAAATTAGCCAGTATCAATTTTAAAACTTTTGGAAACCGGTAATCTTTTGAGAGTGCTATTTCATGTTTTTCTATTTTTCAAGAGGTCCCAAATTATTAAAGAGTATATTACTTAATTATCCTGGATAATTAAAAAAGGTTCACATACAGATGTGAATGCTGTTGTTGCCCAGGGGCACCCAATTGCCCTTGCTAGTTACAGATCACGGGCCTTATGCCAGCTGTGCTTTAAGCTAAAGTTGCAAGGCCGTAGTCCTGGCCTGTTAGGCTTGTTACCAACTTGTTATGAGAACTTGCTGTGTGAATCGCAGCTTGGTACGTTGTATCTCTTGTTACAGTATACAGTTTAAACATGGAATGATAAGGGACGGCCTTGACAGTATAGGGACAAGCTGAAAACAGATGCCCAGAACTATAAACCATTCACCGATGGTCAGTTGCTGGTTGTTCAAGAAGTGCAGCCTTGAGAGTGGGAGAAAGAGGGCCTCAAGCATAACAAAAGAAAAAATGGGGCCAAGCAGCAGGACAAGGCACCTGGGAAAGCAGCACCCTGGAGCATCGTGCAGTAGCTAGTCCAGGAGGCAGACGTCAAAAGGCAAGAACTATTTAGAAAGTCTAATATCCTATTGAAAGACAAAATCTTGAATTTAGGAAGAAATTGTTGTCGTGGGGATTGCAGTCATAAAATCCCTGTGGCACCGCTGGAGTTACAAGCATACTGGCTGCTCCAGCATCCCTCGCTCTTCCTCTCCCTTGGCCTGCTCATCCTGTCTGCTTCAAGGATCCTGGGTCTCTGCCTGGCGCTCCCTTTCTCTGCTTGCCAGTCCCACGGACCCTGACTTTTAAGGGACCTTTTGACCTGCCAGCCAGTTGTCTAGGCCCGTGTGCAGTGGTATAAGTGCGTATGCATCTCTGAGTGTGTGTGTGTTTTTCCACCCCACTAATTCTGCACCTTTCTTCTTCTCTAACACTCTCTCCTCAATAAAGCCTTACCGCATATCAACTTGATTTGACGAATTATAGTTCAGGGCATTACTGTATGCTATATGTGAACAGCAAGTAAAACTACTGCCTTTGTGTGTCCTGAGAATTATGCACCCCATTCTATAATACTGTGTTCCGTATAAATGGTTCCATAACAATGGTTTTCACATAATAGTAGAGGTGATTATATGCACTAAGATTTCAAAAACAGGTGCCAAATATTAGGATTCTAAGTTCATATTTAGGCAGCAGTTAAGGGACATGATTTTCAAATCAGTACTTCTCCATTTGACTTCTGCTTGACAATTTGATGATCAGGATGCAAGATGAGTTGGGCATACTTGCTTTTGTACAATCAGTACCTCTTATAAACTGTGACACGTACACTGCAGAGAGAGAAGTTATTTATATCCAGAATAGACAGCTTCAGAATTGAGGAAGATCAAAGCTGATAGTTCTATTGTCCAGATAGAGGTATGATCTCATTTCTGTTTATAATCACTGTAACATTTTAAAGCATTCTTTCTCCTGAGAGAATTACTAACCGGATTATGTTTAGCTTCTTTCCCATTCCCAAAGTTGATGTGTAACTGCTGCCTGCAGTTCAGAATACTTCTGTCTCATATTTCTGTTAAATATGAAGTATATGAATATGACTTCCTTCAAAACTGTAGCTTTTATAGATGATAAATCTTACAGCATATGCTCCGGCATATAATTACAAGCATCTGCCTTATAGGGTAACTCTAACAAAATTCTAACTTGTTCAGTTTTCTAAATCAAGGGGAAAGTGCATGCTCCAGTAAATGTTCCTAGCCAAAGCCTTATAGTTTAAAATCTATTGGTTTGTTCTCTTTCTTCTCACCAATAGGGGTGCATCACTGTTGTGAGTATTTTGAACTCTCTTACTTACAGAACAGTCTTGGACTTGACCAGGAAAGATAAGTAAATACTTGATTTCAGTAAGAGGTGAAGCTGGTATCTCCCAGAAAGTTTTAGGTATTTTTCAGTTTTGGATTCACTCTTTTCTGAAAAGGTTGAGATAATATTAAAGTAGGAGTTTCCCATGTTGTATTTAATAAAGCGAGCAATCATTTGCATATGAAAGTTGTTCTTCCTCTTCAGTAAATATTTCACAGAAGTTTAATGTACAAACTTGTAAATTTTCAATAGTTCTGTGGCTGATTTGTTCTGACATGCTTTCTAAGATGTAGGCTACTGTAGTTTTGTATGCGAGATTTGATATGAATATAATGCTGAAATCTGTACGCAAATATGGTTCCGGCTTTAAAAAATGGCTGTAAGCACGTGACCTTTACTATGTTTTGCTCCTTTTTGCCTTTCTGAATTGGCTGCTTGGTTTACTAACAGAAGCAAGTGTAGATTTTTTAACTATCATCAGCTTTGCACAGCTGTGGAGGAGCCAGCTGTACTCTGTTCTGCCACATGCATTTTCAGCAAAATCATCAGCTAAATCCCTATTCCCGTATCTTTGTCAGTGGAGCTTCGTAATGGAGTACGAAGTAGAAGAAGCACAGGCTGACTTTTTAGGTACGAGGTAGAAGTAGTGGAGTTGAAATGTTTACACTGAATCAGGCTATAGGTAAAAATTGTATTTGTGATATACTGAGTGTACTTTCTATAAATATGTTAATGATCATTGTTTTTTCTTCAGTGGCACCTGAAATAACATGAGCAATGTTTAAGTTTGATCTAATTTGCTGCCAATAAAGTAGCTTAAACTAAGTTAACACACTGAACCCATTTCTCCTGCTGTTGCAAGCTATTACAAACTGTGATATGCTGAGTATCGTGGAACCCAAACCAAAGGATTCTTGGTATTTTTTTTCTCCCAACCCTTATGCTATTGTTAATTAGTAATGTCTAAGAAACTCGATAGGTAGGACAGTGTTTGTTAAACATCTAATAATACCCATTTCAAGAAATGTCACTATGGTTGCATAAACATTTTGTAGTAATTATCTGATTCTAGTAAAACCTAATAGAGCATTCAGAGCCTCCAAGCTGCTTAGTGTGAAATTTAATTTGTTCTAATCAGTCCAAGGGCAGGGAAGCATGAGATACTCTCCATGCATGGAGGATATCTGTTCAACAATATCTTGTCATCTCATATTGCAAAGAAACCATAGTGCAGTAGGAAGGAAATGCTTGTCTTGAGCAAGCGTGCACTCATTTTACTTGTAGTCTGCACTGCAGTGGAACTGACAAGTCCTGCTGGCTTTCATAATCTTACTCTCTCTATATGAAATCTTTGAGATATGAGAATATTTGAATTATTACTATTTTTAAATCATACACTGTGCCAATGTACTAGGTCAAATTGTATATATATATATTATATAAATATATATGCATATGTATATATAGAGAGAAGCACAGTTAGATTTTTTTTCCATGTTCTAGTAAAAATTTTATCTCTTGAAGTCCAGTTACAATTTATTTTCTTGCTTCTTTCTCAGCCCAGTAAGTTTTAGGTTAGTTTATGCTATTCTCAACCTTAGTGGTTCATCTCCTGTCTCTGAACCTATGAAAATGTATACACGTAGCACACATCCACAATGAGTTATTTGGCACATTGTAAAAGGATCTCTGTTGGAATCTTTGTTGCCTCCTTTGTTTTCTTGGAATTGGAAGATCTAGTCCACATAATTTTGACTAAATTAATCCAACTGAACTAAGTCTATGTTTTCCAATCTGCTAGCCGTTACTTATGTAGTCAATGGGAAATAACATGTTTTTAATGGGTATGAATTGCACTAGAGCACCCAGTTCCTTTTGGTGACTCTAAGCAAGCTGCTTGATGATTCTGACCATGGTTTACTGCCTGTTTCTGTTGTAATCTCTTCTTTGAACACCCCTCCACCAACCTGATTGTGGAACAAAGACACGCACGTGCAGATTTGTGCTAAGAGAGAATATTCTAAGGAAGACATGGTTTGTTAAACTATTGACGCTGGTTGATATCAACTGCTTTTTTATGACACAGTTTTTCTGATAGCAAAGATGTCTTTGTAATGGTAGACAATGCCTTAGGCATCAGGATAAGTACATTTCTTTTTTATATAATTACACCCTTTCATTGAAAGACGTTCTGGGTCTAACAGTGAGGAAAATTTTATTGGACTTAAGGGACTAGTAATTCAAAGAGTTATTAGTCTTGGTACCTTACTGTAAAGGTACCTTACTGGTACCTTGGTATCTTACTGTAAATATTGTGAAGGCCTCCAAAAGCTCTAAAATTCTCACATGTAGTCATTTAAACACAGGTGAGAAATTAAAAACCTTGTCTGTCTCTTAAAAAAAGCAAAGGCAATGATGTTTGAGGTGACAGCTCTGAATTGCGAAGATACGTTTCAGGATAGAAGAGCGGAGCTGTGCTTATTTTCACAGCAGAAGGTGGAACCGTAAACTCTCTGATTTAGGTTGTTAAGTGGACACCTGTGTGGCTGGAACTCAGAAAAATTTTGACATTTACAATCGTTACATTTAATGCAGTGCACTGAAACTCTAGGAGTAGTTAAGTCCCAAATAGGCTGTCTCATTCACTTTTTGTTTGTTGGCATTTCTTTAATGTAATAAATGTTAATTATTAGCTAAAACTGGAGTTAAATTTTCTTCTTATTTCAATGCCCAAAGTTATAAAATAAATTTAATTTGTGTTTTTTGTGCAGGAAAATTCTTTAGTGTGATCATTTTTTGTGTCTCAGAACAAAATATTACTTGTTTCTAATGTACTGAAAAAATCAGTTGCTTACAGCTGTAGACAAATGAGAACTGTAGTTCCTACTTTTCAGTGGGAACTAATGACATAAGATTTCCTTACAAGTTAGACTGAATAGGCGGTTTGTCCAGTAGTGAATAGAGTTATGTTTAAATTATTCTTTTAATAAGTGTTTTTTGCATATCATAAAGTTAATGTTCTCAGTCTATTTGAATAGTAGAGATATATATGTGTGAACAAGAGAGAGGAGACGTTTTGGCTATTACAGCACAGTCTAAGCCAGAATAATCTATTTTAGGACATGACTATATTGAGTTTATTAAAGTTGAATAGTCAAATGTGCATTCTTATATGTATTAGCTTGGAATGATGTAGTGTATTGTATAACATCATTATGGCAGATGCTAGAAGGAAAAAAAAACCCTGCAATTTAAACTGAAAAACAAGAATGAAGAGAACAAACTGAGTTCAAGGATATTGGTAAGACTGAACTGGACAGCCTGATAGATCTTTTCTTTCTGTACCAATGGTCTGTCTATTGTCACACTTTTACCGTCATCCTAAGAAAAGAGAATTTGAAGCGGGGTAGCAAGGTGTCTCTTTCCAAATTCACCGATAAGTGTGCAGTAGAGAATCATTGATTTGAAGGGACGTAACTAGTGAGAAGTGAGGTAGAGTTTGGCCGTGACAGTGAAGATGAGCAGCCTGCATTGATGGGATGGGGAAGGCCATGCAAGAGTGCAGCAAGTCGAATAACTGAGTCAGATCTTCAGTTTGCAGCAGCGCTCTGAAAAGATGCTGTCAGAGCCCAGATCATGCTTGCAAAGATCAGAGGAAACAGTAACTGAGATTTGACATGATTAGATCTCCATTAAGCCAGTTAAGGTAGGTGTGGTAGTGGATAAGAGTTGGATGCGTTAGAGGTGTCATGCAGGAATGGCTTGTAAGATACCGTCTCACCTTCATAAAACCCTTATGCCTTGATGAAAACGTTGGTTTGGGGCTTTGGTTCCAAGTGCGGTGGTGGTGCTGTCACTGGTAAGGGCTTAGCAGACAGATGCTGGAAGGGATGTTTTAGTTTCAGCCCTGTTGATCTGGAGCTAGGTACCCACAGAGAGACAGCAGAAAAGAAAGGCATTTCTAGTTGAACAGAAGGAAACTGTTCTGTCACAGAGTGATAGAAATAGTATTTAAATTTGCTTCTGTGGAGGTATTTACAATAGGAGGATCCTGTGAGTATAGCCTCGACTCTCCCTTTTCCTTCCCCAGAAAGTTAGAGAATAGTACCATGGAAAGTCCTTTAGAAGAAAAGGAGAATGTCTGAAACAACTAGAGTCTCTGATTAAGGTAATTTCAGTGCAAAGTATGGGAAATGAACTCTAAGGCCCAGGAAAATACGCACACTTCTCTCTAGTTTATTTATAATGTTATGTGATTGCAAAAATGATTCCTCTTTTGATGTCAGAGTAATTCTACTAACTTCATTATAAATTAGAGAAGGAATGGGCCCTATGTTTTTATTAATTCCTTTTTCATCAATGGCATTTTGACATTTTTTATTTTGCTGCTATCAGATTTATTTACAATTTCTATCTGATACTTTGTATAGTATTTTAACCTACATTCTTTGATATTCTGTCTCTTGGGTTAGATGTTAATCAGATTGCAGTTGCCATATCAGTTCTTTCCAAGAGTGTAGCTTGAGTAAAAACTGATAGTTAAATGATGTTTTGAACTTTTTTCTTTTTCAAATTGGAAATCTGCTTTTTCCTTTAAAAGGATGTGTTTGTAACTCCACAAAACTTTTGGGACCAATTTTTTTAATGCATTGAAATCCTGAGATTAAGTAACTTAGAAATCCAGGAAATGATTGTGCTACATTTTTACATTTTCTTTTTACATAATTGACAGAATTCTACCACTTCTGAACAGGTAAAATAGACAAAAATACAAGTCTTTCTGATGACTTATGAGGTATATGACAAAAGAAGTTCTGGGAATTAATTATAAATAAATTCGTAACAACAGCAGTCAGCTACTTGGTTTTTAGTTTCTTATATGTAGTAATTGTTCCCTTTGATCCTTAAATAGAGCAGTTCTTGACGTCCCTAATTGACAGGTTTGACGGCGCTAAGCTAAGAGCTTACTGTCACCCCTCCCTCCGCCTGTTCACAGTCGTGTAGCTCCGTGCCCTCCGTTGGGCCCTTTCTCCCCATTAGACTCATCTCTGATTCACCAGTTTCAAGGACAGATTCAGCTGATGCACTTTTTCCTGTTGGGTTAATTCTCTACCAAGCTGCTGAACTGAACCGGTTCACAGAGACGATATGAGAACGGGTGGGTGTAAGGTTGGTAGGTGAGAGGACATCAGCAAGGGGCTAGGATTTTCACGTTTCAGGACTAATGAGTTGTTAAATTGGCTAAAGACATCTTTTTTTTTTTTTTAATATCTACAGCTTTTTCTTCTAGTAAACCCATGACACAACAGCACCTGTGCTGAGATTTGCAGATCAGTTAAGCCAGTTGTACCATTCTGGGTCTTAAGTAAAACCAGCCCCAAAAGAAGATTTAGAAACAGCAGCAACATCAGAATGAGCTGAGGCAGTTCTGCCCCATGGCTTAGAATCTGCTTGTGGCAAACAAATCACTGAATATTGCTCCTGAAAAGGTCTTCGTAGAGGAGAATTTTCTCTGAAATGCAGTGTCATCATATAAATTGAGTAATTGAGCCCTGACAGTTCTTTTCTCTATGAATATATGACCAATGCTTTTGATCTTTATACAAAAGAAGTCAGATTGTCTCACTAGAATTTCCATGTCTTAAAAAAACTACTCAAATTGGAGATCTTCTCCTCTTACTCCTTTCTGGAGGAAACACCTTTGCATGTCAGGTAAACGTTATTCCTCAGATTCAGATACCTCGCTGTCATTCACTTGCAGAATTCTTCTCAGAATTTCTTCTTATTCTTTCCTAAGAGAGAATTCTTTTTCATTTTTTTTTCATTCTACTTCTATAGTCAAATTTGAGCAAGATAAAATTACTACATAATTCTTTGTGAACCAGAAAGATGTCAAATGCATTCCATTTAGTATTATTTTTCTGTACCGTGAAGGATTGTTGCTGTGGCTTTTTGGGCTGGAGTCTGTGCCGCTGTTCACAGAATCACAGAAATGCTGGCTGGAAGGGAGCTCTGGAGGTCATCTAGTCCAGCCCGCCACCATTGAGCCCGCTAACAAGACACTTACCCACGTAAGACACCTGGGTCCTACTGCTGAGGCTTTGGGTGCCAGGTCTTACAGCTCTCATAGCACCCTGCCCGTTGCAGTGCTTGCCAGAGGAGCGGGTTGTTGAGGTGGGCAGGCAAAAGGCCAGGCTGAGCTGTGGCTACACTGATAACGAAACTCCATGAGAAATTCCAAGGTGTTCCAGCTAGCCAGAGGGGAGTAACGTGTGAGCGGCTGGCCAACCCTGACCACTGACTGTACTAACAAATAGCAACATGAGGAATGGGAGAAACAAGAAATACTGTCTATAGGAAAATGAAGGGTATGAGCTTAATGGAATTACTGAAAAAGGGAGAAATTACTGGGGTATCCGTATCACAAAAAACAAAGAAGAGAATCATGATAGCAAGACCAGGGCCAACAGGGCAAGAACAAACAGGGAGGTTGTTTATTTGGGAGATGAGGGTGACAAAAATGAATAACTTGGAAGGGAGGAAAAAGAATATAAACAGTAGTATGCCATATGACTGGGGATGATGGAAGTTATCTGTCAGTCAATCAGCACCATTTGGAGTAGGGCAAACATTTTTGTTTTTTAATAATTTTGGGGGAAAAATTATGATGCTGGTGGAGGTTACTGTAAATGGAGAATTGCCCCTGATACAAAAAATTGCGAGAAGCACACATTGCAGAACTACAGTTTGGGATAAACAGTGTTTCAATGTGTTTTTATAACTAATGCATTAAAAAAAAGCCACTTTCTTATAGAGGTGCCCTCTATGGAATAACAAAGCAAACTGTAGTGTGGATTATTAGCAAAAGGATTGTTTCTCTGGCAGAATAATCTGTGAATTCAGCTTCTGCTGACTAAAGCAAGCTTCAGCAAAAGCACTTGAAAAGTACTTTCTTTCCTGATATCTGCTCTTCCAGTGAGCAAAGACAGGGTGTCTTGACTCCTTTAAGCAATGTAAGATAGAATTTTAGAAATGCTTACACAAATAGTGATATAACCTACGGCAGAGAGATGTACTGCAACAGAGACATTGACATTTCCCCGTTATGCTCCTTCTCAGGTCACTCAGCTTTCAAAAGGGTAGAGTAGGAACTTACAGAAAATCGTATGCAACTACATTAGCAACAGTTCTCACTTTTGTGCTTTCCATATGCAAAACTATCCTTTATGGGATATTAATTTGTTATTAAGTCATTTATCTTAGGGCAAAGCTGTATTTACAGAATGTAACATAAAGACAGTGTTGTAGCTTGGGATTTTAAAATGTCACTGCACATAACGCCAGGATAAACAGAACAGAAATGAACTTCAGTTGCTACATCTATCCTGATGCTTCCCAAATTAATTTTTTTGCACTGCCTTTTGACATTATTTTTCCTATCTACTGGCCTCCAACCAACCCCTATCTAAGCTCAATAAATATAAATAGTCAAATAAAAATGTTCTTCATAATCATTGGAATAACTAAATATTACTAAATATTACAGCTAATTCTGTGCCTAGCGGGGATTAAAGGGGAGAATTTTTATGGTATGGCAATGACCACTGTAGTTTGCCACTGTACAGACCACTGTAGTGGTTTCCTTCTCCTCTTTATTGCATTTATTTCAGTTGTAAATTGTTAAGGGGAAGTGCTTTCTGCAGGGCACTCCTTACTGGGGTGGCTGGTTGTAGCAGGAGGAGTATGTGCGACTAGTACAAACGAGGAGTAGCGTATAGGTCCTCAGCCCGTCCTCTGCAGTGCTGCGCCTGAACCTGTGGAAACGTTCCTCCCCTTCTCCCACCCCCACTGCTGTGAGAGTCTCTTCTTTTGAAGTTGTTTGGACCTTTTACCAAGAAAAGGTCAAGCCAAAATACAATTGTCCTAAAATAATCTTTACTTAGTATAATTTCCTAGACTCTTTGGAGAGAGACCTTGTTTTCCATTTCGAGCAATCTGTTTTCTGCAATAAAACACTGAATATGTCTCTCTGTTGCTATAGAAATAATATTGCATTAAATGAGAGAACCAGTGCCCTGCTGTCGACAAATCTAATGTAAGTGTTAGCCTCTAGAGCTTAAATTTCACCACTGGGAAGAGGTATACATAATTCTACACATTATTTCTGTAACTTGTGCATAAAAGTCTTTATACACTAAAACTGGTAGCTAAATTTCCCAAAGTGATAGAATATACATTTGCAGTGGTGTACTGTGTTTACATGTATCTTAATAAATCCTTCCCCTTGCCTTCTTCCTGTCCCCCATAGAGTATGTTTTCATATTTATAGTTTGAAATTTCTAGCTCTTTACATAGGAGTAAACATGGGGAGTGGCAGAGTAAAGAGTTTCCTCAGTTGGGTTCCCCGCCCCCACAGGCAACAAAGCACATCCCATTTATTTTTAGTTTTTAAAATGTATTTTTATAATATCCAGCTCATATTGAAACAAGGTATGGATCCTTTGCTCAAGGACTGGTTTTGGTTTCATGTAGGAAACCCCGTTTGTTTGTCCACGTAACGTGAGATGTTATTTGCCTTGTTTTTCTTGTAGTAGGAATAGCGGTATTTTCCAAAACTGGAAGGATGGCCTAAACTGACCAAGTTCCCGGTGCATTAATATATGCTCCAAACTGATCTGCTCTCCCCTACCTTCTCGAACCCACCTGCATGTTTGCCCAGTATTTCTCATGTTACTCAAAGATTTTCCTACGATGACTTTCTGCCCTGTAGAGTGGTTAAATTAGACACAAGAGAGCTGGAGATTTTCTTCTTTTGAATTTATGTACCACAACATATCAAATAGCACGCACATATATCAAATAGCATTTCACATTTAGACATAAATGTAAATATGGGATTTTTTTACTAGTATTTTTCTTATACTGTGTAGAATTTCAGCAACAGCAGTAAATTTCTATGATTATTAGTTTCAAATGAATGCTGTGATTCTTAACACTGTACCTACAGGGTATAGAAAAGGAATTGAAATCTTCCCTAATAACAGTTACTTAGGGTGAGTGTTTGTCAACATATTTATCCTCTACATTTTGAAGAAACATGGTGAAAAAGTCTTTTATCTCACAGTTATGTGACCAGATCCCCATTATACATTTTTATGTGTAATATATGTGTAGTTATAGAAATTGCAGATTTTAAAACACATGATAATTTGCATAGAGCTATATGCAAATGTAGGTTATAAATCTGATTTCAGAGTTCTTTTAAAAATCCTGTTATAATTTCGTGGTTTAAAAACTGCAGTTATTATTTGTGACATAGGCCCATGTTACTGTTGTTCTGTAGGGCAAAATACATTTTATTTTATAAATGGGCAAATTAGTTCATGAATAATAAACATACATTAGTGGCCTCTGTGCCACTCCTTATAAAGCTTGAAAAAATATCTCTATCATCCTTAGTATAACAGGTTTTTTTAATCTTTCTCAGTTTTTGGTGACTGTAAATTAATCTAGTGATTAATTATACCTCCCTAGAAAAAGAAATGTTTCTGACCAACAGAAGGGTATGCATGCTATTATAAAACTGAGATGGGGGGGAATTAGCAAAGTAGGCAATTACCCTTCTTAGAAATTAATGTCATATTCCTTATTAAAACAGGCTCATTGTATAGACAAGTCTCCATAAGACACTAATTACATTTTTGCTGTTAAAGTACTTCTGGTAATGAAAAATAGAACTTAATTCCTTTCCACAGACATAAAATATAAAACAGATGTTTCCATTGTTTTCTACCCTTGGGTAAAGCTGAAATACACCATCCAATGAGTCTGCATTTTTTTCACCAGATCGTCAGTTTATAGATGAAAAACATCAACCTGCTAAAGCTTTTGGGAGAAAATACTGACTGTTCACCCTTCTATCACCTGCTGCTATGCTACATGTTGGTTCCCATCCAGAGCCTTGTTTAATGAATGTTACTGAGAACAACTGGACAGGGAAGGAAAAGGAGAAGAGAGATGGAATTCATATGGTGCAAATACATCATATTAATGTGCAAATTTATTGATATTCCTGCAAATTATCATGTTCAAAAATCTAATGCTTAATATTTTCTTTCCGTACTGGTATTGCCGTAAACAAAACCAAGAAATTAGGGTAGAGCAAGAGAGCATAAACGCTAAAAAATGTGTTATTCTTTTATAGGAACTCAGTGGAGAAAGGACCAAGAGCAAGATCTGAAGAACGTCCTAAAGAACACTGACCAGGACATCCCGTTGGTATTTGTCAGCGGCAATCACGATATCGGCAATACTCCAACCAGAGAAACAATAGATACTTATTGCAAGAACTGGGGAGATGACTATTTCAGCTTTTGGGTTGGAGGTGTTTTCTTTCTTGTGCTAAATTCTCAGTTATACTTCGATTCTTCTAAATGCGCTGAGTTAAAGCAAGCCCAGGATGTGTGGCTTAATGGACAGCTGGCTGTAGCGGAAAAACGTAAGTGCAAGCATATAATAGTATTTCAGCACATCCCTCTATTTCTGAGAAAGCCTGATGAAGAAAATGACTATTTCAACCTGGAAAAATCAGTTCGTCAAGAGATAATGGAGAAGTTTCACAAAGCAGGTATTTTCTTGTATTTTTCTATCTCAGAATTTTTGTTTCGGTTTAATTGTTAATGGTCATACTACCAGACCAAATACATTAAACTTGAATTTTCAAGGAATTTTAGATACTGCTCATAAGCCTTGTTGTTCCCCTTAAGTCAAAATTTTCAACTGAGTCTAATCACCTGTCAAAAGTACCAAAAAAAAAATAGCAACTTTGAGTGTAAAGTGAAAAACTAGAAGTGAAGAACTCTGTAAAATAAATAGCAAGGATTCCATTTCACAAGTGTTCATAGATATAAGACAATCTGATTTTTTTCCTGCTTAAGGACTGGAAGATCAGGTATTGCCATGGGAAAAAAATAAAGAATTTATGTTTTACGCAAACAGAGAAACAGAATTCAGAATTGCCTTCGAGGTTGTTTTCTCCCACACTGAGCCAATTTTAAACCCAGAGTGTAATGTACTCCAGATTTATTCAATGTTAAAAAGGGTCTTGTTCTGCGAAGATCAATCCTTTGTTTATCCATTACTTATAGGGGCCATTTCTGGGAGGAAAAGCAGATAGAACATGCTCTTAAATAAGCATATTGTACCAAGTCTCTTAGCTTTATTTGATGAAACTTGAATACCATGGAGACACATGCAGTAAGCAACTGCTCTTCCATGCTATTCCCATTGTTTCCTATTAATTGCTTTCATGCTCGTGGAGCGTGCTAGTCCCTCAGAATTTCCTGCCATCTCTGCATCAGAGTACCATTTTTTTCTTTCTCTATAAAAGAGCATGTTATTTGGATTACTGAACAATGGAAATTGTTTCTGATACTGTTCCTAATTTCCCATATAATTGTTACGCCTGGCCTCATCCAAAACCAGCCTGATCCAAACTCCGGATCGCCTCCTGTTTCCAGTAAGTAGGGCCAAAATTCACAGTTATCTGGGGGGTTTTCCAGAGGACTGACGTATTTGCAGATTCAAGATTTATAGATTTTTTTCCCATCAGTCTTGGAGACATGCTGAGAAGACCTCATAATATCTTAATATGAGATATAAAGGTGTTATTTTTAGACACTAAGAGGATCTTAGTTAGGAATTTTGGCTTTGTTATAACAGAAGGAAATTTTTTATTTAAAGAGAAACAGTAGGATTGTATTCTTATACAGGGAATAAAGTAACAACATTTAAAAAAGGAGGAAAGAGATCTGAAGATAACATAATTTGAGATATGTATGTATGTAAGCTAGGTGCATGTTACTACATCTTAAATCAATCAGTCTGTGCTTTACGCATTTTTCTTGTCTCTCTGTATACATTTAATGTGTGCTTGTTGTAAGGTTTGGAATTTTTTTTTTATCGTAAGTGCTCAAAGCAGTGATTTCTCAGGTGTTACTCCCAAATTTTGCATAATGTTATATGATTAATAAAAATGACAAATCAAAGGAACCCATGCAATACGAAACTTTTCAGAAAATAATAATCCCTCTGTGATAGCTGGTCATTTTATGTATTTTCATTGTAAGTTTGAAAAAGAAAACATTATCTGCTTTGACATTTTGCTTTGAAAAGATTTACTTGACAGATAAAGGCCCAAAATTTAATAGATCTGATTTAAAATATTCTACTCTTCATTTTTGAACTTTTCCTAAGAAAAAGAAAAATGTACCTACCTGTTTATGGTCTTTTTTTTTTAAATTTTAGTGCTAGTGTTAATATTTAGTGGGAAATATTTTTATCGGCAAGTCAGGCAGCTACATGCTTATGCATTGTTGGCTGAAAAATACATCCTAGTGTGTTAGACAACTATTTACAGAACGAAGCTGCCATATAGTTGTATCCCAGTAAATACGCATTAATGTGGAAACCACAGCAGTTCTGTCCTGGAGTTTTCTGTCAGCCAAACGGTTTACTAACATTTGGCACCATTGACTACTGGGGAGATAATTAAGAGAGAAAAGGAATTGTGTAAGATGTTATCACGGTAGTTGGTAAGTGATTCTATGTTAGGCACTAACATTGAGTCCCACTGGACAATGCTTTAGTTCATCAGAATGCATCACATAACTTTCTTCTGCCACTGAAGTAGACTTTGTGTAGACTGAAACTTTTATCAGTATAAAATGGTGAGTCATATTTTTCTTTTTCTGGCTAGCTTCATAAAACTGTCTTTTCTGATGGTTTATGGAGATAGTTAATTTAAAATACACTAGTGTGCAATGCATTTGTTTCCATGTTTAAACTTAATGCAGACTGGCTTTCTCAATACTTATTTTCTTAGAGGGATTATTTCAGATTCATTCTGCTAATGTAGATCCAGAGGCTTAGTCAAAAGATAAAACCTGTAACAGGCTACTTGATGAGGCTTTAAATGATGGATGGTGGGCAGAATGGGAAGCCAGTAATACAAGACAACTCTAATGAACAAATTTCCAAGCTCCTTTTTGTGCCAGCATCCCATTCTTACAGTGCCCCCATTATTTCCCATTGTGCCCCTCTTTCCCAACCCTCAAAATCCTCCAAAAATGACATATGTTTTTTGGTTCCTTCATGAATATTTTAAAACATCAATCTTTTATTTATTATTTTACACAATAAGTAAATGATTCAATAAGTAATATCCACAATCCAACAAATCAAGCGTTTTGCTAATTAAATGAATACAAAGAGCAAGCAGCTCAAAACAGTATAACTAAGAATGCTGAGAAAAATTAGTTGAATCAAAAGTTGGCTCAGAGTTTCCTTAGTAACAGATGCGTTCTGTTTCCATTTTTTATTCATTTGGAGAATGGTCTTTGTAAGTCCACAAAATGTTGTCCACAGATTACAAACAGGCAGTTATCATGGTAGGATAGATGCACAGATAGGCAATGACACCAATTATTTTCTGTCTCTCTGCTTTGCCAAAGACTAATCAATGTCAGCGTATCATTAGACATGAAATTGGTTTTCCTCCACTTCAACTGATAAATTCATGGAGGATTAAAACACAGAAAACTGGCAATGAAATCCCAATCTACTTTACTCTTTTTTTTTTTTTTTTTTTAATTGTGACTTCCACTTTAAGGTGGTTACCCCTCATTTATTCTGGAAAAAGTAAGTAAGAAAGTAAGTCTCCTTTTTAATGAATCTTCCAGACTGGATTCTCCTTCTCCACCTCATCAGTCCTTCCTTCTTTTTACTCCTTCTCTCCACCTCTCCCTTTCTATTCTGGCATAATTCTGTTCTGCAGTATTTCCAGCCACTCCATACGATTGTGTAATTATGAAAAATTTCAGTTTAATGTGCATACTTTAGGGATGGTTGTGTTTGGAAATGAGGCTAATAGATGGGCCTGATATTTCTGTTGCCAATAAACCAAAATCAGACCTGAAACTATCCCCGTTTTCATGTTTATATGTTTCTAAAAGTATCAAATACAGAGCCATCACTCATCTGACTAGAGGAAAATGGGAAAGGAGGACAATATATTAATTTAGTTCTTCTGTAAACAAAGAAATACACAGGGATATAGGTAGGAAATAATGAGATCCTTAAGTATTATAATGTTGCATGGATGCTTTAGAGTGAAATATGTAACTTTAGAAAATGTGATATCTATTTTAAGTTAAAAATGCGTAGTTATTCTCTTACAAACAGATACAGATTACATAATGTTTTTCGTTTAAGTATCCGCTCATTTCAAGCAGAGATAAAGACTAACTGTAGAGGCCACATCTGTTATGAAATATTGGATTACATTTCTCACATTAGAAGTGTCCTTAACAGTTGGGCTAATTAAAGATATTATCATGTTCTTATGATAAATATTTATAAATTGAAAATCTGGCACTTGTAAATATGTATTCCTACTATGCAAAGTTAAACCATACTAGTGAGCTGTACATCTAAGAAATCCTCCTGTGATTCTTCTTTAAATACATTCATTATACACAATATTGATCTGGAAAAAGTGATTCTATTGACAGTGAAAATCAACTCACTTCAGAACACTGTTTATCATTTAAGTGAATATATGTTTCTGAAAGCATATCTGTTAAACTTTTGAAACCTCTGAAAACTGTTTTCAAAGGTTTGCCTCCTTTACATGCGGAAGCTAAGTACAGGAAAAAAAAAACCTATGTGCAAAAACTGAGAATGAGCTGACCTAACGTTCTCATCTGTGAGATCTGTTGGAGTCAATCGATTCTGCGTGAAATGCATATTCAGCTTTTAAGAATTTTATGGTACTGATATAAATAGATTTCAATACAGCTTTGCATGGAAAAATAAAGAACCTGGCTAGTGGTCGAGGCAAAAATGTGATCCGCACATCATGTTTCTTGGATAAATGTAATTAATTTTTAAATTAAGCAGTCTATGTTAAAGGAGAAACACTTTTTCATATATATCTCATTCATGTATAATTTTCCTAGATTAGTACAGATATTTTCTGTGACCTGAAAAATGTAGGCATTTTTGCTGAGCTACAGAAAGATTTTACTTTGTCCTGAGAACCACTACTGACAGGCTGAAATTAATGACACTTAGCACTTAATATAGTAATAAGTGTTTCTTAATGACCCTAATATATAAGCAAATGTCTGAACATATTTAAGAGCTTTGCTGAATAAAACCTAAATTAGTATCTGGTTTTCCAGCAACAAAGTGAGAGAAGAATTTGTTGTTCAGAATGATATGACAAATGCAGGTGGTTTATCTAGGTAAGAGGCAATTTTTCAGATGTGGCAATATTTAAGTATTTATATTTAAGTATTTTTTATATTTAAGTATATTTAAGTATTTATATTTATATTTAAGTTTGTGTATACAGGAAAAAATAACAACCTAACTTTATTAAATGGCATTATTTTTCACTGTTCGTGATTGTAGATGCTGTAACTTCTAACAACCTTTGCTTATTAAAAGGATGTGATACCTACCAACTCCCCTTAGAAACGTTATAACAGGAAAGCAGAATTAAAGGGAAAATAAACTTTCTGAATATTAACAGCTTGAGATAAATAAATATTTGAGTACAAAACTTAAAGCAGGGTCTGAAAACTGCTGTTTCTAAAACTTACCAGACAACATACACTGCTTCATTATTTAATTGTCGTGTAATTTATTTATTGTCGTGTAATCAAAATTGACAAGGGAGTAATATTTTCCTTCTTCCTATCACTGAGACCCCAATTTTGGCAAAGCTCTTACACCAAGTGAGTAATCTCAGTGCTTGCTTATGTGTTGCTTTCTCGGTATTTAAGATAATACAGATTTAAATACCCTGAACTTTAGTGTTTAGATCAAAATCTTTTAACCTTGAAATTATGCACTCACGTACAAGTAGAGTGACCAAATTTAATATTTTCTACGTAATTTTATAAGAACAGTGTTTTTGAAGACTGTTCCCTAGGTGTGATAATAAAATTGCGCATGTAGGCACACACACACACCAACACTTACTATGATTTCCTATATCATATCCCTTTTTTTCCAGAAATTCAATAGCAAGACAGTACTACATACATTTATTTAATAGAATCTATAATGAAATTAAGTAATATTTGTTTTCTTCACTGTGCTGTAGTTTTAGTAGATAAAAAATATGTATTTTTTGATCCTTGGCGCACATGGCAAGACAGGATTGTTGTGGTTTCGTCAGGCCTCTCAGAAAGCTTCTTTTTAAATGGAAAAAGTAACTAAGCGAAACCAGGAAACCGTCTGAAAGGTCGTAAGAGGCATTCACAAAGATTAACTTTAAACATAGAGTGGCCTTCTCCAGATAGCACCTCTAAAGATTTATTTAGACCAGCAGTTTAATTAGACTATCTACACACTCCGGTGGTGCCTGTCATCTTTCCTCTGATTGTATAGGAAAAACAAATGAGACTAAGCTCTTGCTCCATATATCTGCACTTAGTGTCCTCATACAGTAAATATTTTTGACATAACTTTGCAGACTAATAGCTTGTCTTCTACTTGTTCAGACTCCCTGACTTCACTAGCTGTATCGAGCCCTCAGTTCTTTCATTTATACAGTGCATTTAAAGAAGAGTTTGCCTTTAAGTCTGTGGAATCATGTTTATTAATAACAGTGCACATGGTATTTTTTGTATTAACATGCTCACAGTTTGCAGTTATTCTAAATTCTCGTAGCTCTTCTGATGAAGAAGGTAAGGCAATATGGTGCTTCTAAAGGGGTACACAAAACAATTCTGTCATGTTGTTGTTTAAGGTAGACTCAAGCGGTTACAAAATTAAAGGTGTTCACTCCATTCACTTCTCAGTGAGACTATTTCCTTCTACCGGCATCCTGGTGCTAGAAATGGGTCAGGTTTATTTTTTAGCGAACAGGGTCTGAGAACTGCCTGAGCACTGTATAGGCCTGTTAATAGCACTGTGACTGATGGCTTCACATCTTTGTTTGCTGCTGTAACACCTGCTTGGTAGATGGAGTGATGTGAGCACTCCTCAAACTATAATGAGCGAAAAATCAATTTTATTCCACAAGAGAGGTTTTGCTTACAAAGATCACTAAATACTATGATTTGCTGTGTAGTGCTGGACTCTTGGAAAAAAAAAAAAAAAGATGTACACCACTGGGCGCAGGGAAAACAAAGCTATGGCAAACAGTGCCCATGGTTAATACGTGCTCTTGCACTGGGAGCTGGCAGAGTATCAGTTTGATGCACAAAATTGTTTTTGAGAATAGCTATTACTGCTGAGTTTTAAAAAGCTGATGTATGCTGGAAGTGAAAGGAAGAAGAAAAGTCAGGTTGTATCTAATACTCCAAGAACAATTTGTCACAGGCCAGCCGTGTCTTAAATGGTTGTATTTGCCAGAAAACATCTCCTCTTTGGGAGGGAGGGTGGGTGGGTATGCACACATGCACGCACTCGCACACACAGTCTCTTAGCGTAGCATCTCTCTGTGCCTGAATACTACTTTATTTTCTTGTGCTGCCTATGAAAAGGGTACCAAAGGGTGTTAACATGCAAGTTTTTCACTCAGTACAGTTTATTTGCTTTACCGAACTGCTTCTCCATCTATTTAATTTCATTTTTGGCGCTACTGCTATTCTTATCTAGCTTTAGCTAGTTTGGGGACAAAAATATATATAGCACTAGCTTTTGCTAGTATAGTTTTTGCTTTTCTTCAGTCCTTGATTGAGCAAGAGGTATGGCCAGTGATACCAGTGATTTTTTTTTTTTTAATAAGCACAGTTCTACTTTAAATGCAACCTAATTTTATCATTAAATAAAAGAAGTAGTTACCATAAAAGCAGAGTAACTAAACCAGAATGAAGATCTCTGTAGCCCACTCTACTGCTTCTATTAGCAGAACCCTAGGGAAGAGCAGAAGACAGCAAAGCATGTAATGATATTTCTTCGAAATACTCTTCCAGTCTCCAACAATGTGTCTTTCAGGGTCTTACTGAACCATATTAATGTTATTAATATACTGCTATTTAATAATGAATTATTTTATGGATTTGTCCAGTTCATTTTTGATTTTTGAAAACTCTCACCTTTCACAATGGTCCGTGGAAAGGAATTTCAAGTTTCACAGTTTGTGTTATGTGAAGAAAAAAAAATCCTTTATTTTGCCTTGAACTTTACCTGTGATTTGTACTGAGAGGCATAAATCTGTAAATGAAATGCAGTGAACATTGGTTCATGTTGATAGTTATTTAAAAAAAAAAAAAGAGAGAGTTCATTAATCAACACTTACAGAGTGATAATCTGGATCAGGTGATAAATTTCATTGCTCAGTCAGAACTATTATTTTTTTCCCCAAATTTTCTACAGAGTTCATGGGAAGAGAAGAAGGGTCTGTACTGTACGCATTACATATTTATTATGTCATTCATATTCCACTAATTTAGCCTTCTTCATTCTCTTACAGTCTCATTTGCTGAGAAAAGCATTTATTTAATTGAAGGCTCAGTCTAAATAAAGCATGCTACTGATTGCCTATGCTGATTATTCCAGGCATTCTCTTTCTAATTTGGAAAATCTGCTTGCTTTTCTGAGGTTTATTTTTATATTTGTAATTGTCTTCCTATATTTTCACACCATCCATAGCACTGGATTAAACAGTCCAAATTGAGGCTAGGCCAGTCACATTTTGGACACAGAAAATCTGACCAAAAATGGGTTTTTTTTGTACATTAGGAACTAGAGTTGGAAAACAACTTCTTCTGAATTAGAATTTTTTGGAAGCAAACCATGGAAGGGAGCTTAATTACAGAAATTAGAGTCAGACACCCTTGGAATTTAAAGTAGTTCAAGTCTGAATTCTTGCCCAGTCTCATCTGTTTGTGTGAGAAAAACTGTTTTCCAAGTATGTGTTTTCTTAAGAACTAACTTCTAATATTTCAAAATAAATGGAGATGCATTATTTTCCATATGTTTTTAACCTGTTTGGAACTCTGTAATCATTGCATCTAATTTCCTTTGAGACTGGGACTCAATCCATATTTCTTGAATTAACTTCAATTATCAAACCTCAGATAATGGTTTTAAAAAAATAATAAAGCTTACAGGATTTTACAAGTTTGGAAAAACAGATGTACTTCACAAAAATCTTACTGTCTCCTTGGAGATTTTTTTTTTTCCTCTTTTTGTTACCTAGTCTTGTATTTAGGGAGGTACTATTTCTGATCACTCAGCTCTCACTAATATTGCCATATACAAAGTTATGCTATACTACTTTTATTCCTGCAAGCTATTGAGCTCTGCCACTGTAAGACTTCAGCCTGTCAGAAGCTAGAGACCTTGGACAGAATTCACAATTTGGTGGAGGACATCTTGCCACTAAAACGTGAGTGTCTCCTTCCCATTGATACTGAAATCCCTGTAGGCAGCCAGTTGATGCTTATGGCAATACTTCAATAGTGTCAGCTTTCTGAGAGTACTTCCAAAGCGCATGTTTGATTTTTTTTTCTTTTTTTTTTAAATCAGGGTATTTGAAAACACATGCAATCCTATGCATACCGATTGTTAGCGCTGCCAGATTCAGGTATTGTCTGATTATCCAGAACGCCCCTACATAGCTGTACTTCTGATTTTCTAAGAATGAGTTCCCTAACAGGGAAAGCACCATGGGCTACCTCCTGCACTCACACAGGAAATCCTTGGTTTAAAGCATGGCTGTAATGTAGTCTTGTAGGAATCTCTCCCCTCAATCTTGCCTTAATGGGGAAAGAGAGAAGCCCAGCCACTGCATGCCTAACAATATCCACGTTTATGTGGTAAAGTAGATGAACACGGCGAAAAGGAAGACAATACGAATTTTTTAAAAAATCACGTTACATTTCAGTGGAATAATGTTATGTAATATAGCTGTATAAACCTGTATAAACTAAAGCAAAAGGAGTGCAAACATAGCATTTAGTTTTTAAACTAGAGATATTTTAAAATTAGAATAAACTATTCCTTAAACCGACAGGTTTAAGAAAGTGACTGTTGGTCCACATGGAAGGAGGTAGGCCATGGTCCCATTTCCTCCCTGCTCTGAACAGAGCTGGAGGAACGCCCAATCTTACGTGGTCTTGCATTTCTCTTACTAAGTAACAGAATGTAATAGCAGTACAGTACTAAGTAAGGGAGAAAAGTCCAGGAATTATGGGAGCGCAACTGAACAATAAGGTAGGACTGGGCTGTAATCACTCTCATAGGAATTATACGTGACACACAGCTAAATGCCTTTGTTCTCGTACAGTGCAATTATGTCAAAATCATGCTGACCCCTTTTCCCTGCTGCTGCAAAATTGTTCAGAAGAGTTTCTCAGAATGATAAGGTATAATTTGAGGAAAGAAGATGCTGCAGTTTTAAAATTCTGTAAAATAACCTTAGTTTCTCTAACAGACAAACTGACTTATTTTTGCTATTCAGCTTGTAGTTTCCATTCCGATAATGAACCATTTTCTCATCCGATTCTTGTCAGCATGCTAACAACACTGGGATAGCTAAAGGGTTTTGTTGGTTTTTTTTGAATTTTTCAAAAATCTGGTCTTGTTATTTGTGCATTTCTTCAGAATGTAATCTGAGTTTTGTTTAAAATGCTCTTTTCATAGTATCACCTGAAAGAGATGGAGAATATTTCATATAGGACACAGTTTCTTTTAGAACATTAGCCTGCTTTGGATGGTTTTGGGATTCAGAAGTACTAGAAAGTGTTCATCACTACAAAGGATAATCTCTTCCAAAGCAGAACTACTGCAGTGTATTTGGACACGACAGTAGTATACATAATTTGCTCCTGAGCCTGGCAGTCATAGCCTTCCTTTTCTGTACCAAACTTCTTTGAAGGACCTAAAGCAAATTTCAGTTATACATTTATACCTCCTTCCCCAGCAGGTCAGTCAGATAGATAGTTTAACAGTATCCAGTATACCATCTCTGTAAGAAAAGCCCTTTTTAATACAACCTGCATTGGGTTTTGGGTTACAAAGATTGAAGAGAGTGCCAGGAGAAAAAGAGAAAAATGGGAAACGCTGATAAAAACTGTCCACCTTACCAAAGCTGTTGAACAACCTCTCATTCACTGATTTTTATCATTCAGCGTTTAAGTTCCTGTAATGACTACTTATTTGGCATGTTGGCTTTAGAAAGTAGACTCTGGAAACAGTAGAGGAGAAAAAAAACTGAGTATTTTCAAATTTGCTGTGAAATAGCTATACAACAGAAACCGCGAAGAAAGTATTTTTACCATATTTTTGACATGGAAAGTGTGTCGAAATTAAGATATGACTTTTGTTTGAAATTTGAGGGGAAAAGGTGACTTGTGTTTTAAAGGTACTGTTTATGAATGAACAGACAGATAGCTGAATTTCCTCAGCACCCTTACCTGGTGCGTTATCTAAGCCACTTTGTAACCTTACAATCAAAAAGGATGTCTGAAGTGACAAAATGCAATGTATACATTAGATTAGCATAAAAACAAACTATTAACTTGCTTCATGGTCAAGGAAATGAAGAGTCTAAGGTTTATCAACATTTTTAAGTATTACATCTCTTCAGATGACATTTATTTACACATACAAAAGATGTATGAAATACTCAAAAAGTATCAAAGATTTGACCATCTGTTATTTCAGAAATCAAGAATTAAAAACAAATCACTGCTCTGGCTACTTTTTATAAGTAGGGACTGTATCTTTTTGTGTATAGCCGAATGTACTGAATTTAACTGCATTTAACTGACCCAAGCAAACCTTAAAGTAGGTTATTAATAGTGCCTGCAAGGACAAACACTGTTTATTTCTCACAGGGTTTAGAAAAAAGGGATTGGGAGGGGTACTAACAATTTGACAGTATTACTTCAGAAAAACATTTGAAATGAATAAATTAAGTTTGAGTGCACACATCTTAAGATTCTTTTTATGTTTAAGATCAAAAGAAAAGCAAAGTAAATTGCCTGCTTGTCATCTTAGTATTATTGCATTGGCTGGTTCAGATTTCCTTCTTATGCTAACTAACAAAACTAAGTGGAATGCAGTTGAGTGAATAAAAAAGTATTAGTAAAGGAAAAAAACAACATCTGTTACACTTTGTATTAATACAAAGCAGTGACCTGTTTCTTTGTTCAAGATGTAATATATTGTAGCAGAACAGTAACAGAAATTAACACTAGCACTGGAAATAGAAAGTAACTGAAAACTGAAGTCTGGGCAAAATTTGCACTGGGCGATACCTAAAGTAGATACTAAATTCTAGCAGAGGCTGATCTTAAGCGGCTAGATTCAAAAAGGCATTCCATCACTGAGCACCCGTCTAGCAGGCATTAGGAGCTAAATGACGTATACTACAAGGGGAATTTGGGTGAACAGCATCCATAAACACCAGCTACTTTAGAACAAATCTGCCTCACATAGCCAACAGGATATACAGAAGAGGGTTTAAATCACATCCTCTCTGGTCTGAGGTATCATATTTTGGTCTGCTTAGACATCACTCTTATTTTAGTTCTGTACCAAAATAACTTCTTGAGTGTAGGCAGTTAGCAGATGTTAAACATAATTATGGTAAAGTTGCAGTATTTGCCCAAGAAGAAAGAAGCTGCATGATTCATGGGCCTTAACTTTCTACCTGGTGTCTGCTGTTTTTTAGGCTAAAAGGTTGCTGAGTCTAGGATGGGTTCCTCAAAAATCTTCTTTTGAATCCTGAAAAACAGGGAGATTTTTGTTTTTCTTCTAGCATAACTAAAGTTGCTGTATTACTTTTGTATTCTCTATTGCTTTCCTTCCAGTTACACTGAAATTCTCTTTTGGGGTTTGGTTTACATATGTGGTGACACAAAGTCTTGACTTTTGTTCCTCTTTTTAATTCCAAAGATTAAATTCTGTGAATGCTGGAAAGATGTTACTTTAGAAACCCTAATGCTTCTGGTAAAAAGAAACAGCACTAAGGACTTATTTGCCTTACTAACGGAGAGTATTACCTGGGGTTTCATCTCACTATAGTTTTATGGTTGTTACTTTATTTTTTTTTAAAGTTTTTTCACATACTACAATAGCTTTGCTTATCTGCAGAAGAAGTGGACAATATTGAAAAGAACTTACGTTATTATAGTAGCACTGTCACTTACTGGAAGGTAGCACGGATATTTTACACATCCAGCTGGTATAGTAATAAAGCAGGCCAAACAATAGGTGCCTAAAAGATGGATTGCTGGTATCTTCATTTGACTGCCAATTAAGATTCTGTAGGTAAAGAATAAGATACAATAAGGTCCCATGCTAGGTGTTTGCTTGAGAGTGGAGTCTAGAACACTGCTGGAGATCATAGGTTCCTTGTCTAGTGCTTGAAGAAGAGCAAAGTGCTACACCCGTGGGCCCATCAGAGCCAGCTGAGGGCAAACTGGTAACACTAAGCATAGGGTGTCATATGTCTGCCCCACAAGCAAGCACCTTATTCAGAGGCTGCAATAAGCAGCTCCATCTACTCAGCATCCTCTCCTACCTGATCAAGACTTGTTTGTTTAAGTAAGTGCGTTGCTACAGAGGAAGATGCATCCCACTTCAGCAACTGGGACTGTCATACATAAAGCTCCCCCTAAGTAAGTTCAGTTTTGTGCTCTGTTTTGGGAAGTAAGAGACGAGAATGCCGGCTACCACCCCCATAAGCAGGTCTAGATGGGCACTTGCCCGTCGCTGTGCAGAAAGGAATGTAAGAATCACTGGGGGCAAACACAGCCTAGTGATTTGGGTATGTGTGTTTATAATGAGGAAGAAAGAAATGCTGAGTTCTGCTGCCAGAATTGCTTAAGTATATTACATTAAGCAGTCACTGCAATAGCCTGCAAGATGGTAGGGAGCTAGAACTGACTCCCCATTCTCAAATTACCTGTAGCATCAGTTGTAAAACATCCTTATGTTATGATTCCACGGATCCGAGTAGTATCTAAAAAGCATAAGATCTTTATGAAGAGTCCATTATGTCACAGGACTTTTGTATTCTACCATTCTTTTGAAGTATTCTGATTGATCTTCTCCCAGGGAAGAAGAACTAAGAATGTTTTGCTAGGATACTGCAGCTGAATCAAAGTAATCGTCTCTTTTATTATGCTGAATTGCAAATTTAATTTTTGCACCAGAAAGGTGAGTATGTTGCACGGAGCAAAGAGAATTCGTACTGATAAACTAAATAGGATGACTTTCATAAGTATAGAAAAGTTCCAGTGGAGAATAACCTTCATGTGCCACTAAGACATGTTATTTCATTCTGTTTTCTACTTTCAATCATTTGCTATTTACATAAAGGTTAGGATTGTGCCATATCAGTATCTCTGTAGATTTTACCAAGCACACAGCAGAGTATTTTATATTTTGATTTTCCAAGCTGCTTAACTATTAACTATAGCCTATAGTTGAGCCTAGGTTGAACCTACACAATTTTTTTTGTCAGCACTTTGAAGATTTTTACAGCAATCTTCAAATCAGTATCTCACATGAAAGCAAAGGAAAGCATTGATGTAGCTGACTGTCTTCAGACAGCTTCACTTGCTTTCCTCTTAATTCAATTGCTGTGAAAGAGGTCTAAATCCATGGTAGGAGGAAGGACGAAAGGTTTTCTGGCTAGGGAAATAAGGATTTCCTTGTGAAGTTATAGGTGTGTTCCTAACAACAGCTCTTTGCCTTTAAATTGCCTCTGCTGTTACCCAGAGTTTCTGCTATCTGAAGGTAAAAATCAATTGTTGTTAGAATTTTTTTTATGTCTTTTAAGCCTACAGCATCTCACAAACTATCCCTTCTCAGGGACTCTTCTTAATCAGGTATCACAGTCACATACCCTTCTATTTGGCTTTACAATGCAAGGCTGGCAGGTGGAGCAGTACTACTGGCCATCTAGGCAGCTCACTACCCAAACTGTCCAATCTGTCAGTAAACACGACCATAGATTGATCCAATCTACAAAATGCAAGCAATGCATATCCACATTTAGAGAAAAGTCCCAGGGATTATTTAATGCATCTTACAGAAACCACCACCACTGTGGAAAAAGTGACGGAACCAATACTTGGAGACGGACTCTGGCAACAACAGGGATTTACTGTAGGCAATAACTAGAGTAATCACCCTATTACTACCGAAATTCCTGTGTCATGCGGAGGAATTAGGGGAGGCAGTGCAACACAGCCAGTGACAAGGTCCTTGGTAGCAAGACCAGATTCACTGCCATTTTTCCTTCAAAGACTGGGTTACTTTACATCATAGTTTTTTAAAACTCTTTTCTACTCCTTAGGGAAGGCTTTCAGAAACAAACAAATGTGTGTAATGTGGGGAGATCCTTCTTTCATATAGGTGAGAAGAATTAGAGGCTTTTTAAGGAAACCAGAATTTCCCAGTCTTCCTGTATGCAAATATTACATAGCAAAAATCTCGCATGGCTGGATACGATAATACATACCACATGTCTCAGAGAGGGTAGCGGGCATCTTCCAGGCAGTCAGCAGCAGGAGATGACAGTGGCTCCTCAGAACGCCAGTTATTTCACCAGTACCAGCAGCTCTCAAACTCCAGTGGCTGTGAATACACTATGAAAACAAAGTGAGAGCCTGTGGGTTTGAAGGGCCAAAGAACTGGAAATCATTTCTCCTGCATCAGGTTAACACAGGCTGCTTTCTACTGTGCTGTTAGGCTCTTGGTATTAGATGTGGGAATTGGAAAGGTAATTTCGTTATAAGTGGCTGAGTATTTAAGACTAGCTTTAGCCTAGTGTGGTGAGCAAGACCCTCACTGTGTGCTGAAAGAAAGAATGCCATCGGGGAACACCAGTAGCTAGCAATTGTCCACGTGTACCCTGAGTGTGACTAAACCTTCACTTTTCCATGCTACCCTACTCAGGAACAGCCACATATTTAGAGTTTTGTTTTGTTAGTTTATTTTTTCAATATGATTATGTTTAGCAAGGTACAGCACTTACAGATTATTCCAGCAAAATATATCTCTATTATAACACAACAGGTTTTCAGCCAACCTAGCAAACTGTATGGGCCCACTTCCACTCCTAATAGGAAAGACTCAGTTTCAGGAAATAGTCGGTGACCTTTGATTACCTGCTGGCCATCTAGTCATATTTGTCAGAGGATACTTGGTGTGTTTTTTGAGTAACTAAGTATTAACCTAAAATATTTCCAGATGCTTATGCAGAACCATCAAAGTGCCTACATGACTGAGGAGCACATAACCTATTGAATTTAAATAGAAAAAAATACTTGTAAATCATGTAGGTACTTTTGAAAATACCACTCTCCTTAATTTTTCAACTGTCATTAAGGGTTAGGACACTATATCCTAAATCAACAGCAGAGTGTAGCAATTTAAGATATAAAATTCATTCACATGCTTTGTATTTGATAATAAATAACACAATTTCCAGTATTTTCAGCTATCAGATCCAGTAGTTTTTCTATCTCAGAACAGTGTGAAATAGGAATACATGTGGCCTCAGGAAGCTGTGAGTCTGACATACAAGGCTCTTAGACTGAGCATAGGAAAAAAAAAAGAAAAGAAAAACTTTGTAAAATTTACTATTTATGCTTACCTCACATTTTTCATTTCCCATTTACATAAAGTGATTTGCACTATATTTGAAAGCAATATACATTACCAATAATAAGCTGCAGAACTGCCTTTCTGTTTAATTTATTATAACATGCATTTGTAAAGAAAAAAAATCAGATCTTGCCCAAATAGCTTACCGCAAATACCTATACTAGGATTTTCAGATTTTCTAAGTTACCATTCAACTTACTTGCCTTTTGGGTAGTCCGAGCAAACAGAATAATATGAATGGTCTTAAAAGAATTTTAGAAACATTTCCAGAAGCATGTTAAGAACTGCTCTCACTTACAGATGCATGTTCCTATCAAAATAAATGTGTCTGTCTATTAGAAAATAATTCAGTCAAGGATTTCAAAGTACTTTATAAAGCCTTAAATATAAAGTGTGCTTGTTTCCTTTACCTGCTACTGGTTATTGTTTAGCTTTTCTCCTACTCCTAACCAATCTTGGATGATATCTTGGATGATACTTGCATGCTACCTACCCAGAATTTTTTGATGCGACATACGGCTGTTTTCTGCAACAGATCGAAAGTATTTCTTTCAAGTTCATAATAACTTTCCCTCAATACAGTTCAAGATACAAATGATTTAAAACAAAACAAAACAAAACAAAACAAAAAGCCTTAAATCATTTAAGAATACCAAAAAATTCAGAACAAAACAGCCTTGTTTGTATCCCATACTAGGTAAATATTAATTCATATGATTACCGTTCTTAGCTCTTCTTGCAGCCTGTCAACCTTTCCCTTCTTGGTTATTCTCATCTTTCTTCTCCTCTTATAATCATGCACAGCCTCTCAGTTTATAAGGTTTCTTTGACGTGCTTGGCTTATTTTCTCATTCCAGGTATCATCTGTGCCATACCCCCAGTATCTCTGCAGAACATATTACAAATTATCTTCTCAACTATGTCTGTTTGTTTTGACTTTTTTTAAGGTCACCAGCCTTGGGTAAACAGGTTTAAGCTCTCCTTAATTTTCTCCATGTTAATTGACAAATACAGCTATAGGATGCTTGCCTTTAAACTCGTCTTTCAGAAGCACCATTCTTTAGCCAGTTATTTATTACTATTTTGTTTTTAATGTCAAACTTAATACTTAATTTTTAATTTCATACTGTATAAATCATTAAGAAAATGAAGGAAAACACCTGTAGCTGTAGCTTGCTAGAGAATTTTCTCTACAACCCTCGGTAGCTGCGTAAGCCTTGGCATATAACCTAAACAGTGTCTTCTAGTGTAAATACATTTTATACATAACCTGCAACTGCCAACTAAATACATACTTGCTTGTTTGTTTGTTTTAAAACAGGCGTTAAAGCTGTGTTTTCTGGACATTACCACAGGAATGCTGGAGGGTCCTACAGAGGACTGGAAATGGTGGTTTCATCAGCAATAGGATGTCAGCTGGGAGAAGATGAGCATGGGCTTAGAGTGGTTGTTGTCACAGCTGAAAAGATTGTTCATAGATATTACAGTTTAAATGAACTGAGCAGCCAAGGAATAGATAAAGATCTGGTGGATATGCTTGCTAAGCAAAATTAGGCTATATCAAATCCCTTTTAACTCAAGTGGTGGATGTGGTTTTTTCCCACATTAAACGAATAGAAATATTCAGAAGTTTCCAGAAGCTGAAGGTACACATTTCTCATTATGCATCATGCCCCAAACCAACTATTTGTTTAAATCCTAAATAACAAAACAAGAAAGCTTTTAAAGTGTTTCCCTTTTAGAAAATGAGACCTCTGAGTAAATGGAAAAATAAAGGAACGAATATGGTAATGCATCTTTGAAAAGGACTGTCCTAAGATTTTTTTACTCTGCTCCTGGACTTTCTTATGAGAGAGGAACTGTATCCAGGAATGAGAGTAGTTGCTTCTAAATAACCCTGCAACTCAAGTCTGTATTAATTTGATATTTAAGACATTTTAAAATCAGTAAATTAAATCATTTCTGTTTACACTCCGAACAATAAAAATGTGTCATGTTTTTACTCCAGAGGGACAAATCTAAAACTCAGTGAAATCAACAGCTTCCCACTGATTTTTAACAACTTTTGGATCAGACCTTGTTGCCTACAGAGGTCATATTTTCTCCCATTTCACATAATCTCATCTTCTTAGTTCTTCAGAGTCAACAGCAATAAGAGAGCAAACACATTCTGCAAAGTCACAATTTATTTTTTTCGTTATATCCTGATTTTATATTATGAAATGTCTATAAATGAAGCTAATATAGCTGCCTCTGAGAGAAATTAAACATGGAACAATTATTTTCCTTTTGAAATTTAAGCACCATTCAATTAGCATATATTATTGCTCTGTCTTCAAAAGCTGGAATACCTATACAGAAAACTGTCATCAGTAGTCACTTTGTTGAGTCCTAGACAAGTGGAAAGCTTTGATTTTTAAATGTAATTTAAAGTGCCTTGTTGTAATATTATAGCCAATTAATGTTAAATCCTGTAAAAGGTGCATTTTCTTCACTGGAATACATCTAAAAAACAAGTGATGTTAACAAGATGAAGAGAAAAAATCACATTCTAAGTTCATGTGCTGCAAACTGCCTAATTTTGTAGCAAGTGTGTCTGATTTGTTTACTATTGAATTAAAAAAAAAAAACAACCTGTCTTCATGTAACTAACACATACCTCTTTTTTTTACGTTCAAGTATTTAGCTGAACATATTATAATACCTGTCACAGGTGATCCGGCAATAGAGCTAGCAGAGCTTTACCACCTGAAGATGGACGAACACAAATAGGACTGGGCAAAAAAGTAATGAATCACACACAGCCCCATACCCGACACGCGTGCGTGCATGCCCACACACACACACACACACACACACAGTCCCTAGAAGATACTACAGGTGTTTAAGTATGGTGAGTGAGGCGATATACTATGCTAAAGCGTTAGTTTCATTACATTTTAGTCACAACAGTTTATCTAAACTTCAACCTTTATTTGTGGGGCTGGTGAAACTCTAAATTCTGTAAAATCTTGGACAGCTGTGTTCTTCAAACAGTGAAACAGCTGTACCTGTAGCTGGACAGGACCAAACATGGCCTACCTTCCCATGCTAATTGCCTCAGCATAGGTCCTGTTTGATTCAAAAGGAAGGAAAAGGATTCTGCTTTAATTCTCCAGCTGGTTTTGCTTAGCTGAATGCTTTCACAGTCTTACTTTCAAGCAAACAGCTGGGAACTGAGAACTACTTTGAAATAGGCAAGTACCCAAATGGTAAGTTCATCACAAGTTAGGCACCCGTTATTTCTAATGCTCTTTCAAAAATCTGACTGTTTGCGTAGATGTCTCTTAAGCCATTGAGTACTTTTAAAATGTGGTCTTAGGTAGCCTGGAGCGTTAATAATCACAGCTAATTAACGGCTTGTTGAAGGATCTGATGCAACTCTGTTTTGTGGAGGGAAGAACGGTCGCTTTATGACCTGTATCTTTTAACTCTGTCAGTTTAAATCTTAGGGCTGAAGTAGTTCACCTGAGCGAGCTGAGAGAATCCAAGCATGGCGTGTTCTCTTTGCTCTGGCACAGGATTGTAAAGCAGAATGTAGAAAACGTTTAAATTGCTTTTTAATATGCCTGTTTTTTAAAGGATATAATTTTAACTGAATGTATGAAGCTTGGGAGAGCCAAACTTAACTTCAGGAGAAAGTCTTTCCGCAAATATGAAGGTGTTAATAGTACTTGCATATAGTGTTCTAAAAAAATGATTTCAGAGGTATGATGTACTAATATAAAAAAAGAAATGCTTTATAAACCTAATGTTATTTCATGGCTTTAAAATAATTCTTTCAAGTTTTGTCCTTTTTTTGTAAATGACATTTTATCATTAGAAATTCTGTGATGTTTTGTCATGAAAGTACCTAAGTACAAATCTGGAGTTCAATTTAAAAAAATAAAGGTTGCTTTATGTCCCAAATATTGCTTTTATTTAGTGATTTCTAAGAATACTTTGTTACATTCATTTTTAAAAATAATACTAGATTTGTCTTTAGTTTGTAGCAAACTAACTAAGCATTTGTCTTTAGTTTGTAGCTAGCTTTGTAAGATAGCAACGTTGCGGGGGGGAGGTGTTGTTCAATACGTGCATTCTCTTCCAGCACAGGACTTTAGGAGCTAACTGCAGTGTTGTGTGGTTACGTATTACACTGCATTCAACCAACACTACTCCCTATTAGGCTTTGATATAATATTTATAAAGAGAAAAATTCATGAAAGGGAAAGAGATCGATTTACGCCTTCAGCCTCACAACTTACTTATTGTATACATTGTAAAATCATAGTGGTTTATGTTCAGATTCACCCACGAACAATGCTGAAATGAAGTATCCATGTTCCACCCCTTTCAGTGAGCAGGGAACACCACCCCACCCCACCCCACCCCACCCCACACCACTGTTGTTCCACTGTTGTTACTTCTGCAGTCACAGGTGGGGCTTTTTCAGATTTACAGAAAGCCTCCCGGAATGAAATCCCACTGTTTTCCCTTCACCTCTCTCTCCCAAAACTCTACTCTCTACTTCTGCAAACTTACTCTTACATAGGTAAGCTTAAAAACAATTGTGCTAGTATGATTCCTGCTTAGCTTCATCTGAAGTTTGACCAATCTTTAATTAATCAAAAATGGGGATTTTTCTGACGATCAGATTCCAAGAGAAGAGTAGCGCTACGGCCTCCAGTATTTTCCACCTGCTGGAGCAGCTGCTACACTCATTAGCCGTACACTGTAAGTATTTTTTTGTTGTTAGTTATGCAAATCAGAAGGTATTAAATGGGCAATCAAGCAGGAAGCTACCTTGGGCAATAGGAGACCAGACAGGAGACCCATCCACCTATCTTTGTTGTCAAAGGCTCGAAGTGGCTTCCACCTTTATGCGCTGCTAGATCTAGACCTACCGTACCTCTGGGCAAAAGCAGAGTCAACCTTAATTTTCTATGATGTATTTTAATTAGGAGAGAGGTCTCGAGCTGGGGTGATGGCAGGAAGTTCATTCAGCAACAGCAATACTGTTAACAGATCTGTGCAATACCTTCTTCAGCGGCAGGATCCCTGTGTTTTACCATGCTCTTCACAAATTCTTTCCTGAGGTAAGCAGGTCACACTTTTTTAGTTGCTTGGCAAATGACAGTGGTATCCCTGCCATCTGCTGTAGCAGTGCAAAGTCAGATATTTAAAAACTACATTTGAGTGGCAACAAATGAAATTAAACTTTCAAATTCATATAGCTAGTTCACAAGATCAGCTTAATGTAATACATAGGTAGATCAATATTTTATGTAGATGTCTAAATATTCTGAATATAATTTTCATTGGCACTAAGCAATGGGTATCTTGATTATGAAAAATACTGTCATCAAGCATTTACCAGATATTTTTTAAAAAGCCACAGTAAAAAGTAAGAAAACCCATACCACATTGCACTGTAGCTTCTAAGTGATTTTTTTTTTTAATTCAGCATTTTTATGAGCATTTCTCATGAGTTACTGAGATGCAGGTAAGGCCCACGCTTCTGTCCCATCTGGAGACAGGTAAGCATTACAAAGTAATTTACTTTCTATTATTTTCTCTTGAATTAGATGGCAGGGCAGAAATACCCAGGGATGGTATTTAGGACTTAATAACAAATGTGTTTAACTTCACAGAAAGAAAAAAAAACTCTCCAAGTTTTATACTTGAAACATACAAAACATTTATCTTGGTTCTCACCTGGCAAGTTTTCAAAAGGAAGAAAATTAAGGTGTCAGGGATGAGCAAGTTGCTGGCATAACTACAGTCCAGTGCTGATTCTGATGAATACAACACTAGGTAACATGAGGGAATGGCCAGCAGCAGTACTGCGAGCTTTTGTACCCCATGCCTCCTTTCAGTGAAATAACAGTTCCCTACGCTACACTAGCCAGAAATAGCAAGAGGTGCTTAGCACTTCATTTGTTGTTCATTTTGCCGCTGCCTTAGTTTGATGAGCGCCCTCAAAGTTAGCACATATATCGAACTTTTTGGCATCCTAAAATTTAAGACATTTAGAAACTAAATAAGGTCTACTTCTCTTGCAATTCACATTGTTTTTAAAAAATTCTTATTTTGAATGACAATTCAATGCCCTAAAATAACTTGGATCCAGTTTCTAAATCAAGTGGACAGGTACAAATATAACTAAGACGAAAATGTGGCCTCATTTATATAACAGAAATTGTGGGAAGAGTCTTTAAGCACAGTGCATTACTGAACATTACTGTATGAAGCAAAGTGTTAGAAAAATAAAATGTGAATGGGCTTTTTTACCTGCATATATTTTTTTGGCTTAATTTACTTTCCTAAGCATAATTAGGTACTTTAGAATTAATACTGATGCCTTAACTAATTAGAAATGGCAGAGGTCCTCGTGGTCACAGTGCCTCATCTTGTTTATATAGAGAAAAAAAAATTCATACTGTGTTAAATTATGAAACAATTCACCCATGGAGACACTAATTATCATTTAAGAAAACAATCTTTTGATGCTGAGGACATATTTCTGTATCTCCAGCAGGGCTGGTAATTGTAACACCTTGTCAGTATATGACTGGCTTTACAGCAAGATGCCACTAAAAGTTCAAACTGCTGATGAAGTAGAGAGCAATTGAGTCCTCATGCATTTCTGTGGGCTCAGGGTCAAGGAGGTGGGGGGAAAAAAAAAAAGTCAAGTAACCACAATCCATCTTGGTTTCCTGAAAGCAGCTAAAAGGCTGAGATAACCTCTGATGACTATAATTAAATGTGGAAAATTCTTGTATTCTCATATTAGAACATATTAGAAAATTCTCATATTAGAACACCAGCACAACCTGTGAAAATAAACGAATGCTACATAACGAAATACGACCTGCAGTGGAGACCTATGAACAGGAGGCAAGTTTAAAAAAAAAGTTTTGAGAGCAATCTTGGTTTGCCAGTTTCAGTGTAAGCAACACATTTAAGAACCCGCTCCTTCCAAATCTTTAAAAAAGTCATGCAGCCCTGAATAAGTGTTTGAATACTTTGTGTACGCCCGGTCTTTAGTTCACTTGGTTCCAGTATCTAATCTTGCAAGTTCTAATAGATGCAGTATTTTGATAGGTTTAGAGTATTCAGCTTCTGGAGATTACAGACAGAAAACAAATGCTTGATATCTTGTTAAAAATTAATCACATTTCATATTGGGAATGGGCTGTCACAGAAGTGAAGTCTCTTCTACCATCTCGGTTTGCTGGGTCAATTCCTATGTTCAGTCTTACTCAGTGTCTGTTTATACCTCAACATAGCAACTTGTTTTCAAGTCTGTGGTTTTCCAGCTATTATCCTCAAATAGCTGGGTTTTATTCTGCTGTGAGAACAAATACTTTGAGATGCATCTAACATAAGCAAATATACAAAGCATTAAAAACTAAAGATTTCACTGCTTAAAAATTCACAGTTCCTCATTCTATATATGTCATCATAGAAGCCACTGAAGACTAACACATCATTGTTTCAGCTAATGTTAATGCTGTGGATAAGCTTCTTTCTTCAATGCTCTCATTAGACCTCCTTTTCAACTGCCACTTGAACACAGTAATATTCTTTAAAGCAAATGAAACATTTACACATATATTAGTTACCAGAAAGCTTGCCTGCCAAAGAAACCCTGACATCACCTATTACCTAATGAAACACATGCTTACGTGGTAGAAATACCAGTTTGCATTAAGAAAATTATAGAGGGGAAATTTCCACTTCAATAATATTCTGCAGTTACTAGGAACTTCTCTACCTACTCTAGCCTGACATGCGAGACATCACATCATTGGCAGGTACGGGGATGCAGAGCCAGGAGTCAAGGAAGTGTGGGGTTTTGTCTGCCACTGTGCCAGCCTCAGTTGCCATGAGTCACAGCCCAAATGCATAAAATCCAGCAGAGGGGCAAGTTTCTTTGGCAAATACAAGAGATCTCCTAAAAGAGAGTTAATGCAATAAATCTTTTCATGGCCAGGCATGTAAGACCCACACTGCTACAGCTCCATGCACTCAGAAGGCAAGCAGACACATAGCAGCTTCCACATCCACCATGCTTAAATATGTTCCACTGGGATCTTAAAAGGACAGTAGATGCTACTTGCTTCATGCAACTAACAGCAGCATTACAACAAAGAGTTCCTGAACAATGAAAGATTTACAGGGCTTTTTTTTTTAAATGTTTTTTATTATCTGTTTTATCAATTAAAATGATTTCTTATTATTACAGAGCAAGGACACACTAGTAGTTTGCTCTCTAATCTAATTCTAATCCCATTCTCCCCAACGTACAGGAGTTTTATTAATTCTTTGTTACTCAGTCATCTGCAGGTTAGGAAATTCCAATCTGATAAATGTGGCCACAGTGCTCTTGGACATATTTTCATTGGAAGACATTCTGTAAAAATTGGGGGAAAAAAACATACAATAGAGAAAAAGCATTAGAGCAGAACACCCATTTAGTCTTCTGTCTAAATGAAATAGAACTCCAATGCAGCAGATACAGAAAGGGAGGGAAAAGCAGAAATAAAGCAGCGAAGACAAGAAAAACATACCCAGTGCTTCTCTTAAGGAGAAAAAAAAAAACCCAACTCAGAAAGCCATTCCTTTTTTTTTTTAATTGACATTTTCATTTGTTTTTCTAGAAGTAACTTCCTCCATTAGCACTTTGTCAAATGCAGACAGTTTAGTACATTTCTACTAATAACCAGCTATTTTTCCTCTAGGAGACCCATTAAAGCCTCATCCTATTTAAAACTATAGTCTTGTTATGTCAGTTTTGGATAGCCAGCAATTGAGACACCAATCCTCTCTATACATCCCAATCCTTCTTGAACCTTGTTTAGAAATGTATAGCAATGTTAAAAATACAGTGAGGCCATTTAAATGAACTACTAATGGGATCATCTGTATAATATTCAAGTCTTCCTCTCCCATTTCCATACAAAAAAGGCATAGAGATATAGATACTCCATACTGCTGTAATGGACCAGGATCACTAGTCCTACATATGGCTACGTGCCTATCCAGAAACTTTCTGAGCAGTCATTTTGTCAACAACACACCAACTATGAAACCAATGGCTCATGTTTGAGTAAAAAGATAGTATTACCACAGAAGAACATGGTTAGAGAGCCAGCACACTACATGCACTGAAGCCAACAGCAAGACAACAGGAGACAGCACACAAAGACAGCAATCAATCTTCTACTTTATTTTTTTACAAAGCCTTGGTTGTGAGCAGAACCCAGTCTTACCTTTTTATTCCAAGTTTTGGGCTATCACAACCCATGAAGAGGAAACAGATGTCCCAGTCTGGTCATTTAGATTACTTCTGTGAACAACAGTAAGACTGCCAGCAGGTAATTCATATTATCCTGACACTGCTGCACAAGCTTGAGAGAAATAGTTGCCCCTGAAGGTGCCTCCACTGACTCCTGCAAGCATCTAGGTGGCTCATTTAGATAAGATTCCTAACCTTCATGTAAGGGTAGGCTAACCCTGGAGGGGACAATGTCTACCTCCACGCATACCTAGCTCCTACCCTGAGAAAGTGGAAGACCGAGGAGTGGTCTGGAAGCCACTGGGAATTGGAAGAGGCTGCCCCTGATTCTGAATCACCAAAATCCTTTTTGCAAGAAGGCAGTGCGACCATGAAGGCTACATGTTGTGAATATAGGAACCAGCCACGCTCCAAGTGATGGGGACAATCACTTAAAAAAAAAAAAAAAAAAGATGTGTGGAAGCTTATGTGACAGTTTCAAAAATGTAGTGCATTAATTTGCATATCTGTAATTAATGCTTATGCAACCGTAAACGTCTGCTTAAAATACTGAGCAGATTTGCTACTGATGAAATGGAATTACTGACAGATATCCTTTCCTTAAATCTGGCAGCAGAGAGGCTAGCTTTTTCCTCACACACTCCTTTGTTAACATTCCTCAGCCTTGCTCAGAGGAGATGCATATCCACGTTAGACACTTCTGAAGGAGTAGGCCCTTTTTATTTACGTTGAAAGTGCCTCAGTTCCTTGACTCAAGTGACTACAATATTTGCTTTAACCTCTTCCTCTGGCTATTGTTCTCAATATTAACCAGAGTTTGTATTACCATTTCCACTACTTGCTACCCCTCAGGGAACACACATTTTTGCTAAGGCAACAAAATAAACTCATCCTAAAAAGAATTAACATATCAAGTATGGGAAAATAAACCAAAATAAGCCAAAATCCATACGTACACCTCAAGCTATGAACTCTCTAACTAGTCTGCTTGTTCAAGTTGTTCAGATCATTTGTGGCAAGAAAAACAAAAACAGAAAAAAAAACAAATTACCGGTAGGAATCTTAACCTGTTCAAAACAATTAGGGGTTCAGGCTTGTTTGCACCTAGCATCCCCAGGCTATCCTGGGTCTATTAAAGGCAAAAGAATGCCCAAACCTTGAGCTTCCAGAACAGCTCTGCACTCCCCAAAGAGGAAGAGGCCTCCTTGGGAAGCAGGCCTTCTACTGTTTACAGAAAGTCACCCCAGAAATTGGGAAATAAAATCATGCTAGATATGGATTTGGCTTTAAAAATATTTTTTCAGATCTAATATTTTCATTTTGGGTTTTGGAAAAAAAACCTAACTACACAGCAACACAAAGGTGTTCTTAGCCATTCATCCTTGCTCTGTACTGTCAGTAAATGCTGTTATGTTCAGGTAGGATAATTAAAGCTCAAATGCAGTCACAGGTGCAGTTATACTCAACGTAATAATCTAATAAGCATCCAAACACTTGTTACTGCTCCTGGCATCTTTCCTGTCTCTGGAGTCTAAACAATCTCAGCACTGTTACTTGGCTTGGGATGTCTTTGGGATATAAGCACTTCCTTCCTCCTATACACAAATGCACTTTTTCCCAGAACATCACCTATGTGGAGACTGTAGCGGTAGGTCTATCCTTAAGAAGCATGCAACAGGGACACATGCACATATGTGTACTGTCAGAGTTTGCACAGAAATCTAGAGCACCATGCATTTAACCCATTCCGGGTAACATAACAACTGACTAAAAGTAAAACCCCAGCTTCCTCACTCTGAACACTGATTTGAATTTATCAAGAATCCTACTCTTGCAACTCTCAGCTTCCACTGAAGCACAGTTCTCCCAGGTTACCCAGCTTCCCCTGCCTTTCATTAGTCTAGCAACTGAATCACACCCACTTTCCCTTATGCAACAGATGTGAACAGAGATGCAATAGGAAGACTTCCCTGGTATATCCGCTCCCTTCTCTTCTTCCTCCAGTTTTTCCAAGTTGGAGAGAGGAGTCCCCATTCCTACTGGGTCTCATTCCAGTTCTCTACCACAAGAGCAGCAGGATAGGAGCCGATACAAATACTAAACACATACACTGTATGCTGTCTGGGAATCTCCTAACTTTGTTTTCTCCTTTTTTTCTCTGCCACCAACTCCCTTCAAGCCTCCCACGCCTGTGGGCTGCTTTCAGATTTATACATTAAATCTAAGATAGGATGAGTCAAACTCAGTAAGACTAGAGTAGAAGCCAACAGGCCAGGGCCTGAGCTCTCACCTTGTGGAGTCACCTTCCATCCAGCAGGCTAGGAACTGCAAGAACTGGCAGAGAACATATGGACAAGGGGAAAAGACGAAATTGAGCTAATACCTGCCACTGGCCACCTTCCTCCAGCTGGAAATGGGCACCATCCCCTTCTCAGCGACACTCTTCAGGTGCAGGGGCTGCTCCAGCAGGCTGTCTGACTAGTTCTCCGGTGGCAAGTGGCCATATCTGCTCTGTGCTATTTAAACATGGATCCTCACAGCAAAAGGAGGCAATTTTCAAGATTAAGCAATTTTCACTCCAACAACTACATGAATACTAATTAGTATTGCACATATCATACAGGTAGGTTCCCCAACTGCCCAGGTGTTCAGTATGTTCAAACCAGAGCAGAATATCTTCTTATAGTTCCATGTATCCCATCATACCCTTTTTAAGCATACTTTGTCCAGAATGCAGATGTCTACATTCTTATTCAAGGAGTTTTACAATACCACCAGAAATGGTGATAAGGAAGAGATCTATCCTGCAGTAAAAATATGACTTTTTCTCAGTAGACTGCTTTATCCCAGTAATGATTAGATTTTCACTCACTTTTTCAAGACAGTAAGGGAAAAGACAGAAAGAACAGAGAACCCTGTCTGTTACTGTGACCCAATTTCAAAGCTGAAATAGGCTGATTATTGTTTAGAGAACAGCATGCATTTTCACTGCGTAGCAGTTTAACCCAGACAATAAATGTATATTCAAAATTCAATTGATTTAGAAACATAAATGCGTCCAACCTTCCCAATCAAAGAATGTTTCTTATTACCTTCATCTGGAACACTGCCACAATACGATAACTGAGAAGAAATATTTGGTAAATGGTATCTCTCACCCTTGTTTTTAATAGAACTTTGTTTGCTATGGATAAATACAGGAGGTAGTATTTTCAATGTGGCTTATTTAAAAGCAATTCTAAATTTCACTGCCTGCACTTTTTATATAAATCAGTTTGCACTAAAATCAGACTTCAAAAGAAATTAACAATTTGACAAAAATAGAGAAACATGGATACATATCAAAGGGAAGATTCTAAACAGATTCAAAGAGCGACGGGGCCCTGTTCAAATTCACCTAGCAATAAGCTTTTTATTGAAAAGGGTTTTTACAAAATTATTTGTTTCACTGACGTTCTTACCTGTGCATTAGGCTGTATAGAAGTTTCCTGATTTTTCTGGAAAAGCTCATAGTGTTATATTATTTCTAAGCTCTCTATTATCAGTGCAGATAATCTAAGGCCTCTCCTTATCCTCCTAAGAAATAATGCAATCCTAATTTATTTCTCATTAAATATGCAGTGTACTACTAATCAGCTAAAGGTATTTTACTTGAAGCCTCTGAAGTTTATTTTAAGTCTTCAGCATTTTAATTGCTTTGCTTTGCCCTTGGGTTCCTAGAAATTAAATATAAACACAAAACTTCCTGTAGAAGTAAAATATAACCCATGAAATTTCCATACTCTTAGACAACATTATAGCAATGCAAATTTAAGCATTTACATTTATGGCTTACTGTTTCCAGTCCTCACCTCCTCCTTCTCTCCTCTCCTTTTTTAAGCAATAAAGCAAATAATTTTTCCCCTTGATGACCTCAAGTATTGTTCGCAACTGCTGGGCTTCAGAACATTTAACCACTTCCTAGCTTTTGAGTATGCCTCAATTTCGTCCTGTCCTCCCAAAACACACACTCTGGAAAGCAAACCAGTTGTTCATGCCATAAGGCTACTGGATATGCCCTCGTTAGGGCAATCTGGATAATCACAGTCCTAGCACCTCAGGGAG